>NW_016857662.1:0-569 GCF_001698545.2 Rhinopithecus bieti | reverse complement strand
ATAGTGGTAAATATGAGTGATACATTCAAGATTTTTTTCATTATTTTCTCCTTTGTATACAAAGTATTTATTGTGATTTGCCACATGTGGCCATATTCTTTTTTTTTTTTTTTTTTACAAGTAACCGGTTTTTTGTTGTTTGTTTGTTTGAGATGGAGTCTCACTCTGTTGCCAAGGCTGGAATGCAGTGGCGCAATCTCGGCTCACTATAACCTCTGCCTCCTGGGTTCAAGCAATTCTGCCTCAGCCTTGTGAGTAGCTGGGATTACAGGCATGCGCCACCATGCCCGGCTAAGTTTTGTATTTTTAGTAGGACAAGGTGTTGGCCATGATTGTCTAGGCTGGTCTCGAACTCTTGACCTCAGGTGATCCGCCCGCCTCAGCCTCCCAAAGTGCTGGGATTATAGGCGTGAGCCAACACGCCTGGCCATAACTGAGTTTTAAGAGCAAGTACGACCGCCGAGACCGCGTCCGCCCCGCGAGCACAGAGCCTCGCCTTCGCCGCTTCGCCGCCCGTTCACACCCGCCGCCAGCTCACCGTGGATGATGATATCGCCGCGCTCGTTGTC
>NW_016857661.1:0-886 GCF_001698545.2 Rhinopithecus bieti | reverse complement strand
AATTTATCAGAGAGGGAAACAGATTACCCATAAAGGAATGTGACTCGGATTGGCATCGGTTTCTTAAGGCACAGTGGATCACGGACAATATAGTCACAATGCCTTGAAAGTGTGCTTTTCTGTGTCTGTGTGCAGATGGGGTGGGGTGGGTGGGTCCCAATTTTGTTCCTAAAATTCTAAACCTAGTCATGCTATTAAGGACAAAATACAGACATTTTCTAACACGAAACGGCCACGTTTGCTTCCATTAAGCTTTTCTAAAACACTTACTTGAAAAAAAAATTCATCAAAAGTGAAAAATAAATCTAAGAAATAGAAAGATGTCTTATCAGATGATAATCTATGGAAAAAAAAAAAAGAACAACATCTTATTAAGACAAAACACCCAACCAAATAACACGAAACAGTGGAATCCAGAAGTGCACTCAGGGGAAATCCCAGTAATACAACTTTGCACACGCTTAGAAACATGGGTTCTGGAGAGAACAGCTTCAAGAACACAGATACTATTACTCTGGTGTGCTACAGATGAGATGAAGGCATCAGTTTTGTTTGTTCAATGATATACAAGAAAGATAAACCGATACTTTAAGAACAATGGCGTGATCTTGGCTCACCCCAACCTCTGCCTCACAGGTTCAAGAGATTCTCCTGCCTCAGCCTCCCTAGTAGCTGGGATCACAGGCTTGTGCCACCACACCCAGCTAATTTTGTATTTCGAGTAGAGACAGGGTTTCTCCATGGTGGTCAGGCTGGTCCTGAGCTCCTGACCTCAGGTGATCTGCCAGCCTCGGCCCCAAAATGCTGGGATTATAGGCATGAGCAACCACGCCTGGCCTATTTATTATTTTATTTTAGAGACAGGGTCTTTCTTACTCTGTTGACC
>NW_016857660.1:0-733 GCF_001698545.2 Rhinopithecus bieti | reverse complement strand
AAAAAGAGATGAAGTTTTGCTCTCGTTGCCCAGGCTAGAGGGCTGTGGCGTGATCTTGGCTCACTGCAACCTCCACCTCCTGGGTTCAAGTGATTCTCCTGCCTCAGTCTCCCAAGTAGCTGGGATTACAGGCGAGCACCACCATGCCTGGCTAATTTCTGTGTTTTTAGTAGAGACTGGGTTTCACTAGGTTGGCCAGGTTGGTCTCAAATTCCTGACCTCAAGTGACCCACCCACCTCAGCCTACCAAAGTGCTGGGATTGCAGGCGTGAGCCACCATGCCTGGCCCCGTTCTTTTTTTTTGCCTCCCAAGTAGGTGAGACTACAGAGTGAGATTCTGTCTCAAAAAAACAAAACAAAACAAAACAAAACAAAACAAAACAAAACAGAAGCGGCTCAGCGCAGTGGCTCACATGTGTAATCTCAACACTTTGGGAGGAAGAGGTGGACAGAGCGCTTGAATCCTGGGGGGCAGGGCAGAAGTTGCAGTGAGCCAAGATTGTGCCACTGCACTCCAGCGAGGGTGACAGAATGAGACCCTGTCTCAAAAACAAACAAACAGGCCGGGCGCAGTGGCTCAAGCCTGTAATGCCAGAACTTTGGGAGGCCGAGATGGGCGGATCACGAGGTCAGGAGATAGAGACCATCCTGGCTAACACAGTGAAACCCCGTCTCTACTAAAAAATATACAAAACTAGCCGGGCGAAGTGGTGGGTGCCTGTAGTCCCAGCTA
>NW_016857659.1:0-1353 GCF_001698545.2 Rhinopithecus bieti | reverse complement strand
TCTTTGATTATGTTACATGTATGATAAGAAGAATGTATATTCTTTGGTTGTTTGGTGGAATATTCCTTAAATATTAATTTCATTTGGTCTAAAGACCAATTTTGGTCAAGTGTTTCTTTGTTGAAGTTTTACTGAATAATCTGTGCAGTGTTTTCAGTGGGGTGTTGAAGTCCCCTACTGTTATTGTCTTGCTGTCTATCTCTTTTCTTGGGTGTAGTAGCATTTTGTTTTATATATCTGGGTGCTCCAATGTTGGGTGCATGTATATTTAGAATTGTTATACCTTGTTTAATTGATACCTTTATTAATGTATAATGACCTTACTTATCTTGTTTTACTGTTGTTTATTTAAAATCTGTTTTATCTGATATCGGTATAGTTATTTCTGCTCACTTTTGATTTCCTTTGGCATGCAATATCTTTTCCATCCTGTTACCTTCAGTTTATAGCTATCTTTACCAACTTATGTTCAAAGTTATTATTGATATGTGAGGTTTTGTTCCTATCATAATGTTAAATGTTATCTAGTTGCTTTGTAGCATCATTTGTGTAATTGTTTTATAAGAACTGTGAATTTTATACTTTTACAAGTTTTATGATCACAAGTATTAACCTTTTGTTTCCAAGTTTAAAATTCATTTGAGCATTTCTTGTAGGACTGGTGCAGTGATGATAACTACTCTCAGCATTTCCTCATCTAAGAAAGAGTTTATTTCTCCTTCTTCTATGAAGCTTATTCTGTAAGGGTGCAAAATTTGGTGTTGCTATTTCCTTAAGCACCTTGAAAATAGAATTCCAGTCTCTTCTGACGTACAAGGATTTTATTGAGAAATCCACTGTTAGCCGAACGGGACTTCCTTTACAATTGCCTAGACATTTTTTTTCCTGCTGATTTTAGGATTTTTTTCCTTCACTTCAACCTTAGACAGTCCAATGACTCTATGTTCTGGTGAGGTCCATCTTGCAATGTGTTTAGCTAGAGTTCTTTGAGCTTCTTGTATCTGGATGTCTAAATCTCTGGCTAGACTAGAGACATTTTCCTCCATAATTTCCTCAAATAGCTTTTCTAGATTTTCTTTTTTTCTTCTTTCTCATAAATACCTATGATTCATAGGTTTGGATGTTTTACATAGTCCCATGCTTCTTGAAGGCTTTATTTTTGTTTGTTTGGGCTTTTCTTTGTTTTGTCTGACTGGATTAATTCAAAAGACCTGTCTTCTCAGATTATTTCTTCTGCTTTGGCTAGTCTTTTGCTGAAGCTTTTAAACTATATTTTGTAATTTATTCACTGAATTTTTCATTTCTGGAATCTCTGTTTTTAAAAAATATTACTTTGGTAAACCTCTCATTCAC
>NW_016857658.1:0-2481 GCF_001698545.2 Rhinopithecus bieti | reverse complement strand
TAAGGATTATGCCATTTGGAAGAAATCTTACTAGAAAGTCTTCCCAAATATTAGTAAACATTTATCTGAAGAGAAGAAAATCAACTTAATGTATCTCATGCTACATAACTGTATATTTGGACTATCAGGATAAACAAGTTTAAGATAAGAATAGACTCTGAAGCTGTGCATGGTGGCTCACACCTGTAATCCCAGCACTTTGGGAGGCCGAGGTGGGTGAATCACGAAGTCAGGAGTTCAACAACAGCCTGGCCAAGATGGTGAAACCCCAACTCTACTAAAATACAAAATTAGCCAGGTGCAGTAGTATGCACCTGTAATCCCAGCTACTCGAGAGGCTGAGGCAGAAGAATCACTTGAATGGGGTGGGGTGGGGATGTGGGTGGGCAGAGGTTGGAGTGAGCTGAGATTGCACAACTACACTCCAGCCTGGGCGAAGAGTGAGACTCTGGCTCAAAAAAAAAAAAAAAAAAAAAAAAGAAAAAAACCCAGAAAAAAAAAAGGAATAGACTCTGAGATAGCATAAAACTGGATACTATTTTCAAGGAGAAGTTAAGACCTAGCAATATATTTTACAAATCCTTCAGGAAGATCAAATAGTATTTTGTCTGTTTGAGACTGAATAGCTGTTTCAGAAATGGAGCTATGATTTTCTTCCTCCTAATTGCATATGCTGAAATTTGAGGGATGCGAAGTAGAAACCTGAGAGATTCTCTATGATAGGAAAACACTGAAATCTGCCAGTCAGGTTAGTGAGTTGGTGTATAGCACCCTATAGATATATTATTTGACTTAAAAATAACCTTATCATGATAATTCTAGTTCTTGGGTAACCTACAATCTCTACCCTGTCTCTTCCCATGAGTCCAATTACAAACTTGACAGAATTCATGAACAGCTATATGCAGACTCTCAGAAGTTATTTGCAGGAGGCTTAGGGAAGTAAACAAGAATTTGAAGCACTACCAAACTTACAGAGATCCTCTCTTTTTCCTCACCTACTCTTCCGATATCTCCATGCCTAAATCCAATGGCAGTCCAAAACCTGGCTATATATGACAGGTAGGAACAGAAGAGCTTTAAGTAAAATTCCCACTTACTGGATTCAAAATCAGGAGAGTAGTCTTTTAAAGGTCAGAGATTAGCAGAAATCATCTTTTTTCCTTCTTTTTTTCCTTCCTCAGATTTCAGGCAATCACATAGTGGCGTATGTCGCAACGGTGACAATGCAGTAGTGACAACTGGGCAAGTACCTAACATGCTGAAAAAGAAGCACCCTTTTCTCTGACCAGAAGAGCTGGGCTACTAAGAACCTGGACAAATCTCTATTGCTTGTTTTATGTCTTTCCACTACTTAGCTCTAGAAGCAGACAAAATTATAGGAAGTGTTCAGTAAAGGATGAAAAAAAGTCCCAGCTTTCTAGACAGACGACTATTTGAAGGAGGCTCCAGGGAGCTGAGTAATTTTAGGGACATTGCAAAGAGGAGGGAGCTCAACAAGTGCAATGTCACAAAGTGATGTATAAAATTCTGGGCTCAACCTCAAAGCTGCGTATCTGTTGATCTTACACCAAACATTATATTTTGATATTGAACCAAAACTGAACAACAGATTAGACTAGGAATCAGCAAACTTTTTTTTTTTTTTTTTTTCAAGAAAGTTCAGATAGAACTATTTTAGACTTTGTGGGATATATGGTCTCTGTTGCAACTAGTCAATTCTGCCATTGTACCATGAGAGGAACCATAGACAACAAGTAAATGAATGAGCATAGTTTGTGTCAATACATTTTATTTGCATAAACAGGCAATGGGCCAAATTTCAACCATAGTTTATTGTTTGCATTATCCTGAGATGTATTTCTGCCCAGGTCCAGGTCTAAATGTAGCAGTGTGTCAATTCAATATAACTGCAGAAAAATTATTCATCTATCATTCCTCCACAATTATTAAGTACAACTTAACCTACAGTAAATTACATACTCAAATTTTTAGGTAATGAATAAATCAACTATGAGTCACTCAAATGTTAATAATAAATCCATTTGTATTACATTCCCAAAGTTCCTGTCTTTCTATCACCTGTTTATTTACTAAAGAGGCTAGAAACCATTACTATCCAAGGTAAACCACTAATTAAAGGTTAAAAGTCCATTTGTATGCTATGATCTGTGCCTTTTTTTTTCAAGTGTATAGGAAGTACCCAGTCTTAGAAACTGTATGCAGGCAAAAATATATTTAACCCTTTAAAGACATGGCTCTTTGTGTAATTATTTCCTGAAACTAGTTAAATTTTAATACCTATTGATTAAAGTGTCTGACATACATTTTTATTAATCTATTAAAATGTCTGATATTCAAGTTCTGGTGAATTTGCATTTTAAATAAACATCTCACATATTTTAATAGAGACGTTTTTTGTACTTAAAAAAAAACACTGTTATAAAGTCCAAGATAGAAATTTATTCCAGGAAGAGGAAA
>NW_016857657.1:0-968 GCF_001698545.2 Rhinopithecus bieti | reverse complement strand
CAAAAATATAGTTTTCTACTCCTAGAGGATTCTTAAATCCCTTTTGGAGAAAAAGCTACCAAGAGATATTTGGAATATAGCGATGACTATGGTGAAAAGGAAATATCCTCAGACAAAACTGGAAAATGATTTCTGTGAAACTGCTCTGTGTTAGATATATATTTTTTGTCTCCCATAGTTAAAACTTTAATTATATTACGCATTTTGGAAACTCCGTCAGGCACTGCTCCGTGAATGGATATTTGGGAGCACATTAAGGCCTACGGTGAAAGAGGAGATATCTTCAGATAAAAGCTGGATAGAAGCTTTCTGAGAAACTACTTTGTGGTGTATGCATTCCACTCAGGGAGTTATACCTCTCTTCTCACTAGGCAGTGTTTGAACACGGTTCCTGTGAAACCGAAAAAGTCATATTTTGGAACGCATTGAGGACTATGGCGAACAGTAAAATATACCGAAATAAAATCGAGGAAGAAGCGTTCCAGGAATCTGCTCTCTGTTATGTGCATTCAGTTCACAAAGTTAATGCTTACTGTATGTTGTCCAGTTTCGAAACTCTGTCTTTGAAGAATCTGTGAAGGGATATTTAGTGATGCCTGGAGGCTGGTTGTGAGCGAGAAAATGCCTTCCAATGAAACCTGCAGAGAAACGTTGTGAGCAACTGCTTTGCGATGTGTGTATTCATCTCACAGGATTAAACCATTCTTCAGATTGAGCAGCTTTAAATCTCTGTTTTTGTGGAAATGGAGGAAGGACATTTGTGGGCGATCCTTGGAATATGGAGAAAGAAATATCCTCAGGTAAAATCCAGAAGGAAGCTTTCTGTGAAACTGCTCTGTGTTGTGTTAATTCCTCTCACTCAGATAAGCCTTTCTTTTCATTGAGTAGTTTTCTAGCCCTGTGTGTGTTTAGCATGTGATGGGATATTCGGAAGCACTTTGAGGCTAATGGTGAAAAGGAAATATGTT
>NW_016857656.1:0-579 GCF_001698545.2 Rhinopithecus bieti | reverse complement strand
TTATTTATTAAATAGAGAATCCTTTCCCCATTGCTTGTTTCTGTCAGACTTGTCAAATATCAGATGATTGTAAATGTGTGGCATTATTTCTGAGACCTCTGTCCTATTCCATTGGTCTGTATATCTGTTTTAATACCAGTATCATGCAGTTTTGGTTACTGTATTCTTGTAGTATAGTTTGAAGTCCGGTGTCATGATGCCTCCAGCTTTGTTCTTTTTACTTCGGATTGTCTTGGCTACACGTGCTCTTTTTTGGTGCCATATGAAATTTAAAGTAGATTTTTTTCTAATTTTGTGAAGAAATTCTCTGGTTGGTTGATGGGGATAGCATTGAATCTATAAATTACTTTGGGCATTATGGCCATTTTCACGATATTGATTCTTCCTATCCATGAGCATGGAATGTTTTCCATTTGTTTGTGTCCTCTCTTACTTCCTTGAACAGTGGTTTGTAGTTCTCCTTGAAGAGGTCCTTCACATCACTTGTAAGTTGTATTCCTAGGTATTTTATTGTCTTTGTAGCAATTGTGAAAGGGAGTTCACTCATGATTTGGATCTCTGTTTATCTTTTATGGTGTG
>NW_016857655.1:0-967 GCF_001698545.2 Rhinopithecus bieti | reverse complement strand
GTTTTTTTTCTTTGAGCAGTTTGCTAGCACTGTTTTAAGGAATCTATAAAGGGATATTTATATAGACCTAGAGGTCTATGGTGAAAAGGAAATAACTTCAGATAAAACGGGAGAGAAGATTTTGAGAAATGGTTTTGTTATGTGTGTATTAGTCTCATAGAGCTTAACCTTTCTGTTGATTGAGCAGTTCGGCATCCCTGTTTTGTGGTATCTGAGAGGAGATATTTGGGAGCACACTGAAGTCAATGGTGACAAAGGGAGTATCTTCAGATGTAAACTAGAAAGAAGCTTTCTGAGAAACTGCTCTGTAATGGGTGAATTCATCGCACAGAGTTACACGTTTCTTTTCATTGAGCAGTTCAATAACACTGTTTATGTGGAATCTGCAAAGGGATATTTGGGAGTGCACAGAGACCAGTGATGAAAAGGAAATATCACAGATAAAACTAGAAAGAAGCTTTCTGAGAAACTGCTTAGTGATGTGTGAATTTGTTTCACAGAGGTACACTGTTCTTTGCATTGAACAGTTTGTCTACACTGTTTTCTTGGAGGCTGCAATAGGATATTTGGGAGCATCTTGAAGCTTATGGTGACAAAGGAAATATCCTCATATAAAAACTAGAAAGAAGATCTCTGAGAAACCACATTGTGATATGTGAATTCATCACACAGGGTTACACATTTCTTTCCATGGAGCAGTTTGCCAACACTATTTTCCTGGAATCTGCAAAGGGATATTTGCGAGAAAATTGAGACAAATGGTGAAAAGGGACATATCCTCATACAAAAACTAGAAAGAATCCTTCTGAGAAACTTCTTCATGATGTGTGAATTTATTTCACAGTGTTACACTTCCCTTTTCATGGGGTAGTTTGCTAACACTCTCTTCATGGTATCTGCAATTGGATATTCCAGAGCACATTGAGGCCTATAGTGAAAAAGGAAATATCCTCATATAAAAATTAGA
>NW_016857654.1:0-323 GCF_001698545.2 Rhinopithecus bieti | reverse complement strand
TCCTCCTCCTCCTCCACTACCTCCTCCTCCTCCTCCGCTACCTCTTCCTCCTCCTCCTCCACTACCTCCTCCACCTCTCCTCCACTATCTCAGCCACCACCTCCTCCTCTTCCAACTCCTCCTCCTCCACCACCACCTCCTCCTTCTCCACTATCTCAGCCACCACCTCCTCCTCTTCCACCTCCTCCTCCTCCTCCTCCACTACCTCCTCCTCCTTCTCCACTATCTCAGCCACCCCTCCTCCTCTTCCACCTCCTCCTCCTCCTCCACTACCTCCTCCTCCTCCACTCCCTCCTCCTCCTCCACTACCTCCTCCACTCCCT
>NW_016857653.1:0-249 GCF_001698545.2 Rhinopithecus bieti | reverse complement strand
CAATGGGAAAAGGATTCCCTATTTAATAAATGGTTTTGGGAAAACTGGCTAGCCATATGTAGAAAGCTGAAACTGGATCCCTTCCTTACACCTTATACAAAATTAACTCAGGATGGATTAAAGACTTAAATGTAAGACCTAAAACCATAAAACTCTGGAAGAAAATCTAGGCAGTACCATTCAGGACATAGGCATGGGCAAAGACTTCATGACTAAAACACCAAAAGCAGTGGCACCAAAAGCCAAAAT
>NW_016857651.1:0-2781 GCF_001698545.2 Rhinopithecus bieti | reverse complement strand
GTGTGAGCCACTGTGCCTGGCTGTAAATATGTTTTTAAAGATAACTTAAAAAAGTGAAATGAGGCCGGGCGCAGTGGCTCACGCCTGTAATCCCAGCACTTTGGGAGGCCGAGACAGGCGGATCACGAGGTCAGGAGATCGAGACCATCCTGGCTAACAAGGTGAAACCCCATCTCTACTAAAAATATAAAAAAACTAGCAGGGCATGGTGGCGAGCGCCTGTAGTCCCAGCTACTTGGGAGGCTGAGGCAGGAGAATGGCGTGAATCTGGGAGGAGCTTGCAGTGAGCCGAGATCTTGCCACCGCACTCTAGCCTGGGCTACCAAGCAAGACTCCATCTCAAGAAAAAAAAAAGATAAAATGAGCTGGGTGTAGTGGCTCATGCCTGTAATCCCAACACTTTGAGAGGCTGAGGTGGGCAGGCTCAGAGTTCAAGACCAGCCTGGGCAACATGGTGAAACCCCATCAGTACAAAACAAAACAAACAACATCAACAACAAAATTAGCCGGGTGTGGTGGCATGTGTCTGTAGTCCCAGCTACTTGGGAGGCTGAGGTGGGAGAATGGCTTGAGGCAGGGAGGTTGCAGTGAGTTGAGATGACACCACTGCACTCTAGCCTGTGCAACAGAGTGAGACTGTCTCAAAAATAAAAAAATAAAAAATTTAAAATGAAATAATAATTTAAGGCTTAACAACAACAATAACAAAAACCATAGTTTCCCATGAGTTCCCAGTAGCATGCATTTCCAATCTTTTAGTTCATCTAGTAATTACTTCCATATTTCTATAGCATATTGCTCTCTTTCATTTCATCAATTGCAAACAACATCTATGACTTCCTATTATGGTAGATGAGAATGTTTAACTCTCTTATAGCCCCCATCCAATTTCCAAATATACTTATATCACAATTTTGCTTGGATTCATGTTTTACTTTTTTTTTTTTTTTTGACGGAGTTTCATTCTGTCGCCAGGATGGAGTGCAATGGCACGATCTTGGCTCACTGCAACCTCCACCTCCCAAGTTCAAGCAATTCTCCTGCCTCAGCCTCCTGAGTAGCTGAGGAGCTCAGCCTCCCGAGTAGCTGTAGGTACTACAGGCACGCACCACCACTCCTGGCTAATTTTTGTATTTTCAGCAGAGACGGGGTTTCACCATGTTGGCCAGATGGTCTTGATCTCTTGACCTCATGATCCACCTGCCTCAGCTTTCCAAAGTGCTGGGATTACAGGTGTGAGCCACTGTGCTCAGTCCATGTTTTACATTTTAATTATGATGATTATATAAATATTGCTCAAGGTTGAGCCAATGTTTTACTACGATTTTTCTGCATTTTTTGTAAACCTATTTGGTTCTCTTAGAATCAACATTACCTCATTGTTAAAAATAAACTTTCAAAATTTTAGAATAGTTTTAGTTCACAGAGTTGTTGAGAAGATAAAACAGAGAGATCCCATATACCCCACACCCAGTTTCTCATATTACCTTAATGGGTATCTCTGTCACAATTAATGAAACACTAATGATACATTGTTATTAACTGAAGTTAATACTTCATTCAGATTTCCTCAGCGTTTCCCTAATGTCCTTTTTCTTTTTTTTTTTCTTTTTTTTTTTGAGACAGAGTCTCACTCTGTCGCCCAGGCTGGAGTGCAGTGGCCGGATCTCAGCTCACTGCAAGCTCCGCCTCCCGGGTTTACGCCATTCTCCTGCCTCAGCCTCCCGAGTAGCTGGGACTACAGGCGCCCGCCATCTCGCCCGGCTAGTTTTTTGTATTTTTTAGTAGAGACGGGGTTTCACCGTGTTCGCCAGGATGGTCTCGATCTCCTGACCTCGTGATCCGCCCGTCTCGGCCTCCCAAAGTGCTGGGATTACAGGCTTGAGCCACCGCGCCCGGCCTCCTAATGTCCTTTTTCTATTCCAAGATCCCAAGCATGATACTTTGTTACATTTAGTTGTCATGTCTCTGTAGACTCCCCTTGGTTATAACAGTTTCCCAGACTCTCTTTGTTTTTATAACGTTGAAGGATTTGAGGATTACTGGTCAGGTATTTTATAGAAAGATTCTCAATCAGGATTTGTCTGATGTTCTTCTTGTAACTAGACAGGGGTAACATTTTTGAAGAGAAAGATCACAGAAGTAAAGTGCCATTTTAATCACACCATACGAAGGTTACATGTTATCAATATGACTTATCATTGTTAATGTTAACCTTGATTGCCCGGAAAAAAAATTTCTGATTTTTTTTTTTTTTTTTTTGAGACTGTGTGTCGCTCTGTTGGCCCAGGCTGGAGTGCAGTGGTGTGATCTCGGCTCACTGCAACCTCCGCCCCCGGTTCAAGCAATTCTCCCTGCCTCAGCCTCCTGAGTAGCTGGGACTACAGGTACCCACCACCATACCCGGCTAATTTTTTAGTAGAGACAGTGTTTCGCCATGTTGGCCAGGCTGGTCTTGAACTTCTGACCTCTGGTGATCCACCTGCCTCAGCCTCCCAAAGTGCTGGGATTATAGGCATGAGCCACCACACCCTGCCTGCCCCCTTCATTTCTATACTGTACTATAAAAGAAAACCACAGGCTGGGCTCCCAATACATTTAATCATGTATTTATATCATTTATACTTTGGTGATACTCCAATTCTACTTTGTGTACTTTTTTTTCTTTGTTACTTCTCAGATTGTTTTAGCTTGGGCCATTGGGTGCTCTGTCAATTGGCTCCTATATCCCTTAGACATATCCCCATTATTGTGGTGTTTTTTTGTTTTTTGTTTTTTTTT
>NW_016857650.1:0-1357 GCF_001698545.2 Rhinopithecus bieti | reverse complement strand
AACACAGAGAAACCCCGTCTCTACTAAAAATACAAAAACTAGCCGGGTGAGGTGGCGGGCGCCTGTAGTCCCAACTACTCGGGAGGCTGAGGCAGGAGAATGGCGCAAACCCGGGAGGCAGAGCTTGCAGTGAGCTGAGATCCGGCCACTGCACTCCAGTCCGGGCGACAGAGCGAGACTCCGCCTCAAAAAAAAAAAAAAAAAAAGAAATTAGCCAGGCATGGTAGCATATGCCTGTAGTCCCAGAGACTTGGAAGGCTGAGGTGGGAGAATCACTTGAGCCTGGGAGATCAAGGCTGCAGTGAGCTGTGATTATACCACTGCACTCCAGCCTGGGTAACAGAGAGAGACCCTGTGACAAAAATAGGCCGGGCACGGTGGCTCATGCCTGTAATCCCAGCACTTTGGGAGGCTGAGGTGGACGGATCACAAGATCAAGAGATTGAAACCATCCTGGCCAACATGGTGAAACCCCATGTCTCCTAAAAATACAAAAATTATCTGGGTGTAGTGGTGTGCACCTGTAATCCCAGCTACTCGGGAGGCTGAGGCAGGGGAATTGCTTGAACTGGGAGGCAGAGGTTGCAGTGAGCTGAGATTGCACCATTGCACTCCAACCTGGAGTGAGACTCCGTCTCAAAAATGAATGACTAAATAAATAAATAAATAAATAAATAAAGCAATGGGACTTTTGGGAGATGATTAAGTCACAAGAGGCGCATACCATGTAAGGACACAGCCAAAGGACAGCTGTCTCTGAGCCAGAAGTAGGCCCTCACCAGACAATGAATTTACCAGCACCTTGCTCATCAAACTTCCCAGCCTCCAGAACTGTGAGAAATACATTTCTGTTGTTTGTAAGCCACTCATTTTATGACATTTTGCTATAGCGGTCCAGACATGCTAAGACAGGTTATGGATACTAACAATAGTGCTAAGTTATTAAGAAAAGGTTGGCTGGGCACGGTGGCTCACGCCTGTAATCCCAGCACTTTGGGAGGCCGAGGCAGGTGGATCATGAGGTCAGGAGATCAAGACCATCCTGGCTACCACGGTGAAACCCCGGCTCTACTAAAAATGCAAAAAATTAGCTGGGCGTGGTGGTGGGCGCCTGTGGTCCCAGCTATTCAGGAGGCTGAGGCAGAAGAATGGCGTAAGTAAACCCGGGAGGCGGAGCTTTCAGTGAGCCGAGATTGTGCCACTGCACTCCAGCCTGGGTGACAGAGCGAGACTCCGTCTCAAAAAAAAAAAAAAAAAAAAAGAAAAGGTTAAACTATGTCCAAGACAAGATCCTCTATTTAATAGGACAAAGATAGTTTGGGTTTTTTTTGAGACAGAGTTCCACTCTCATTGCCCA
>NW_016857649.1:0-579 GCF_001698545.2 Rhinopithecus bieti | reverse complement strand
GCTCCCATGTTAAAATGACTCAAATGCTGCTGTCTTACTGAAGTTTGGTACTTTCTGTAGGATAGAGAATTTTCACTTTGTTCTGTGGCTTTGGTAAATTTCAGAAGTCTAAAATGATTGATTTGAGTGACTTTGCTAGTATTTTCATCATTTTGCCAAGGAGACTTGGTTTCTTGTGGTTTGCATTCATCGATGTCAGAAGCTCATCTCTCTATTCAATCTTGCAGTTTTTTTCTTTTTTTTTTTTGAGACGGAGTCTTGCTCTGTCTCCCAGGCTAGAGTGCAGTGGTCGGATCTCAGCTCACTGCAAGCTCCGCCTCCCGGGTTTACGCCATTCTCCTGCCTCAGCCTCTCCAGTAGCTGGGACTGCAGGCGCCGGCCACCTCGCCCGGCTAGTTTTTTGTATTTTAGTAGAGACGGGGTTTCACCGTGTTAGCCAGGATGGTCTCGATCTCCTGACCTCGTGATCCACCCGTCTCGGCCTCCCAAAGTGCTGGGATTACAGGCTTGAGCCACCGCGCCCAGCCAATCTTGCAGTTTTAAGTAATGCATTGAACAGTCACATAACAGAACGTTGAA
>NW_016857648.1:0-1027 GCF_001698545.2 Rhinopithecus bieti | reverse complement strand
CCCATGGAGGTGACATGTGTGGTGCTCTCTCCACACACCGTGGCCCATGTGTTGCTTAACATTTTAAAATAATATGGTGGTTACTAATGCAAAAATATTCCCACATTTATTTTCAGCCAATGAGTTTAAAGACAGAAAGAATTAACGTGGGGACAACACCACCACAGGAAGATAGAGAGAAAGGTCCTCCCGGGAGACATCAAGACGGAAATCCGACACCCACTGGAAGGCGGACTCCCGGTGCAGAAAGACGGGGGGTGTCTGAAGATGGAAAGGTGACTTCGGAAACCTGGGTCACTCTACACTGGCCACATGGAAAATTCAGATTCAGATAAACTTCCACTTAGGTTTATTAAGAGTACTCAATTTGTTATTCAAAATAGACCTAGTATTAACCTAATTACGTTTTTATTTATGTATTAATATAAATTAATAAATAACATTGTTTATTAACCTAAATATGTTTCTATAGATAAAACCTTGAATTTCTTCACACATGTCTTTAATGCTAAAAAACTGAACAACTTGAATTGGGTTTGAAAATCAATTGCTTTCCCGAGCTCTGTAGTTGGTATATTTCTGCAGAGCCTTTAAAAGAATTGACCTGCCTTGCAGTGTGGAGTGCAGGGCTGTTGGGTGAGCCCTGGGTTCTTGCTGAAAATTGTGGATGGCTGAAGATGGCTTCCTGCTCCCAGCCTTTGGGCGCAAAGCATTGCCGGCTGCAGGGACCTTGTGACAAGGGGGGCCTCTGACTGTCGTTGCCCCAGGTTATGCACCCATCTTCCCGAAGTCCGCAGAACTCCAGTGGCAGAAAATCAGCAGTGCAGGCTTCCCAGGCCGCTACACTGCAGGAGCAGACGGCAGCAGCTGGAGGAGCTGGTGAGCAGGGTCGGGGACTCCTGTTTCCATACTTCCTGTAAAATGCAGGGCTTTCTTGTCGATACGCGTGAGTAGAACATCCTACTACAGCAAGGACATGCCCTTCATGGAGCTGCCTCATTTCTGGCCACCTTTGCCTGATTCCCTT
>NW_016857647.1:0-356 GCF_001698545.2 Rhinopithecus bieti | reverse complement strand
GAAATAATACATACACAAATAATGAATACATAAATGGACCAGAATAGACAGAAATAGATCCACACAAATATAGCCAACTGATCTTAGACCAAGAATCAAGGCAATTCAATGGAAAAACGAGAGTCTTAAATAAATGAAGATGGAATGATTGGAGGACTGCTTGCGTAAGAAGGAAAAAAACAAAAAACAAACAAACAAAAGAAAACACTCTCAAACCCGATGTCATAGATTTCTCAAAACTGCCTCAAAATGAGTCACCTTACAGTGGAAAAGACTACTACCTAATCTACATTATCAAGATCAGTATCAATAGCGGTAAATCATGTTGATAATATATATCTATCTAATAACAATCT
>NW_016857646.1:0-884 GCF_001698545.2 Rhinopithecus bieti | reverse complement strand
ACCTTTCTTTGTTCCCTGAAAAATATTGGTCCCAATAAAATGACCTTTCAAATTTTCCCTAGAGCAGAGTGTAGACCAGAGGTCACAAATCTCTAGGCCATGGACCAGTACCAGTTCGTGGCGAGTTAAGAACCAGGCCACAGAGCAGAAGGTAATTGGCTGGTAAGTGAGAGAAGCTTCATCAGTATTTATAGCCACTTCCCATTGCTCACATTACTGCATTACATTAATGGCTGAGCTCCTCCGCTTGTCAGATCAGCAGTGGCATTAAATTCTCAAGGAGCGTGAACCCTATTGTGAACTGCACATGCAAGGGATTTAGGTTGCGTGCTCCTTATGAGAATCTAATGCCTGTTGATCTGGGTGAAGCTGAGGTAGTGATGCTAGTGTTGGGTGGCAGCTGCAAATACGGATTAACATTAGCACAGAGACAGATTAACATTGACTGCACAGAGACCACATTTTAGTCCACGTGTGGCCTGCCCATAGTTTTATTTACCACTTCCATCCATTCCTCTTTCACACACTGTGCACTTGTCTCAGTCACAGTTTTGGTAAGCCCACAAGCTAATCCTAGCCACAGTGAGTGAAAAACAAATATCACACTGGAGAGTCTCTTCAAAAAGAGGGAAAGACCCAATTTTGAGATAGCAGGAGACTCTAAGACTGCCAACAGAAAGAAAACTGCATTTAAAAGAAAACACCAAGAGTCTCACTTAAATTTCAGGTCCATTGCAACAGGTGATTCTAAGATGGTTCTCTAAGATGGTTCTGTATAATATATGGTGACCAGCTGGCCAACAAAGCCATGAAACTTTCAAAACTGCCTTGCCACATGGAGACTAAGCACCCTCAATTAAAAAAAAAAAAAAAAAAAAAAAAAA
>NW_016857645.1:0-578 GCF_001698545.2 Rhinopithecus bieti | reverse complement strand
ATAACACTGCTTTCGTGGATTCTGCATTGGGCTATTTGGGAGCACATTGAAGCTTTTGGTGACAAAGAAAATATCCCCAGTTAAAACGAAAAAGAACTTTCTGAGAAACTGCTTTGCAATGTGGGAATTCACCTCACAGGGTTACACGTTTCTTTTCATGAAGCAGTCTACCTACACTGTTTTCATGGAATCTCTAAAGGCATATATGGGAGCGCATTAAAGCCTATGCTGAAAAAGGAAATATCCTCAGAAAAAAAACTAGAAAGAAGCTATCTGAGAAACTGCTTTGTCATGTGTGAATTCGTCTCACAGTGTCATACTCTGTTTTCTTGGAATTGGCAATGGGATATTTTGGAGTGCACAGAAGCTTATGGTGACAAAGGAAATATCCTCACATAAAAGTAGAAAGATGTTTTCTGAGAAACTGCTTTGTGATGTGTTAATTCATCTCATGGAGTTACATGATTCTTTTCATTAGGCATTTGGTTGCACGGTTTTTGGGAAATCTGAGAAGGGATATTTGTGATTGCAATGAAACCTGTGATGACAAAATAAATATCCTCAGATAAAATTAGAAA
>NW_016857644.1:13200-14623 GCF_001698545.2 Rhinopithecus bieti | reverse complement strand
CTTCCCAAACAACACCGCCCCTGACGGAAGGATAACAAAGGCATTGCAAGGTCTGATTGCTCTGTCCAATGAGTTAGCCAACAACTCAGGGGTAAATGACCCCTTTACAGGATGGCTAGAAAAGTAGTTCAGTAAATGGAAAGGAATAATAGCCTCAATTGTTACTTCCCTTGCAGCCATAATGGGCGTACTTATTCTTGTCAGGTGCTGTGTCATACCATGCATCCATAGGTTGATGCAGAAGCTCATAAAAACGGCACATACTAAAACCTCCCTTAACTATCCTCCACCTTATCCAGAGAAGCTTCTTCTTTTGGAAAATCAAGCAAAACAACTAAACCAAGACATGTTTAAAAAAGGTTTGAAAAGAAAGCTGTAAGGAAACACGAGGGGAGGGGTTGTTAGATATGAGTTCTAAATTTATTTTCAAATAATCAATATGTCAGTATGTTCAATTCTTTACCTTCTACTTTTAAACTTCCTTATAAAGCAACCTTTTTCTATAACCTGCTCCACCCTGACTCATTTCAATCATCTGCTCCACCCTGACTCATTCCGATTACTTGCTCTGTCATAACCATTTTTCCTGCCAAACCACTCACTCTGTCACTCTTTTTAAATTAGCCAGTCAGAATTAGTTTAGCCTGTGCAGTCTAACCCTAGCCAATAGGGGAATGACACAGCAGCAGGGGCCATGTGCGTCAGGGATAAGAACCCCTTCCTCTCCCTTGTCCAAGTGTGTGCTCACCATTGCTCCATGTGTAAGCATGCACCCTTCTATAGAAGTAACTTGTCTTGCTAAGAATTAAAAGGAAATTTTATATTCGAGTGCTATTTCTTTTGCGACACCAAAACTTTATATATAACATTTAGTAGCTCTATGTTGGCTTGTATGTAACTCTACAGTTGTATTTTTCCCATCAAAATAGGGGAAAACATAATTCCTGATCCTTTGCTGACTGCAGTGCTTTGCTTTTTAGAGTGGTGTCTCACATAACTGCTAATTGGCATAAAACATTATCTCAGCAACAATCACACAGAATAAAATACACATATTTTTTTCTAACAACAAAATTTTCATCTTTGAAAGTGATTGTATTGACTTTATAATCACAAATCCGTAATCTGAAAACAAAATTAATGGGAGTGTGGTAATTTTTAATATAAAAAGGAGTTATCATTTGGAGAAATATATCAAGAAATATTTATGAATGAAATGATATAATGTCCTTGATTTTCTTCAAAATAATGTATCAGGTAGAAGGTGAGAAAGTTTGCCATGAGGTAATAATTTTTAAAGCTGTGAGATGACAACATGAGAATTTATATGTTTTGAAATTGTCCATAATTAAGAAACAATTCATGCCCCCAAAATGTAATCAAGGTAGAATACAGAAGATCATTTTTTTTTTTTTTTTTTTTT
>NW_016857644.1:11351-12990 GCF_001698545.2 Rhinopithecus bieti | reverse complement strand
CCCGCCTTGGCCTCCCAAAGTGCTGGGATTACAGGCTTGAGCCACCGCGCCCGGCCCAGAAGATCATTTTACACATAGTTTAAACACATAAATATTGAAAAAAAAATAACTTTAGTTGTTTTACATTTATTGTTGAATTTAGTATAAAGTTTTAAATTCCATAAGTCTTTTTTGTGCTAGTAATCAAAAGAAATTGAGAATCAATTTTAGTTTATTCTTCCTCACACTAATAGCTTACATAAGAAGTCAGTTTTTTGCCACTCTGAAGGGAAGGACCTTGAGCAAGGTACAGTGCTGTGCTGGCTAGAGGTCTGACCCGGCACACTGCCAGCAGTGGTGGCTACATGGGTGCTTACATCACCACACCCCCAGTTCAAGGTGGCTCAGCACAGAGAGGGAGACTCCATATATTTAGGAGAAAGTAAGGGAAAAGACCAAGTGTCTCTGTCGGTAATCCAGAGAATTCTTCTGGATCTTATCCAAAACCACCAAGGCAGCACCTCTACTACTCTACAAAAACCACAGCCTTATTGGGCTTGGGATGCAAGTCCCAATTCTATTGCTGGGTATATACCCAAAGAAAGGAAATAAGTATGTCAAACAGATATTGTACTCCCATGTTTGCTGCAGCCCTGTTCACAATAGCTAAGATTTGGAAGCAACCTACATATCCATCAACAGATAAATGAATAAAGAAAATGTGATACATTTACACAATGTGGTACTATTCAGCCATAAAAAAAGAATAAGATTCTGTCATTTGCAACAACATAGATGGAACTGGAGCTCATTATGTTAAGCAAAATAAGCCGAGCACATAAAGACACGCTTTGCATGTTCTCACTTATTTGTGGCATCTAGAAAACAAAACAGTTGAACTCATGGGCATAGAGAATAGAAGGATGGTTACCTTCTATTCTGGAAGGTAATGGTAGTGGAGGCCAGGGATGGGAGGTAGGAATGGTAAATGAGTACATAAAAATAGAAAGAATGATTAAAGCCTAGTATTTGATAGCACAACAGGGTGACTATAGTCAATAATAATTTAAGTGTATATTTAAAAATAACTGAGAGTATAATTGGATTGTTTCTAACACAAATAATAAATGCTTGAGGAAACAGATACCCAATTTTCCATGATGTTTTTATGCATTGCATGTCTGTACCAAAATATCCTATGTACCCCATATACACCTACTATATACCCATGAAAATTAAAAATAAAAAGTAAAATGTGCTTCTCTCAATTATACTATATTTTAAGTAGATTACAAAAGCTTGCCTGGTAACTTTTCCAGTATTTAAATAACACTATTGTTGGATGACGTGAGCTTAAGAAAATATTCATCACTCTTGATGAGAGAATACATAAATACAAAATACATAAATATTTTATTGCACAGAAAAAGGGTAAACAGAGATTTGAAAAAAAATCTAGGAGAATGTGTACACTTGATTTATGTGAAGGAAACATGGTTATTCTATTCTTAGAAATGTTAACTGGCAATGCAAAAATGACTTAAATTTAATTTCCAAAGTTAACTTTATTCATAACACTGCTTTTGGCAATGAAGATCTTACGAGAACTTCCTCATGGTCATGAGAACAGCATTGGGGAAACTGCCCCATGAGCCAATCA
>NW_016857644.1:4744-8461 GCF_001698545.2 Rhinopithecus bieti | reverse complement strand
TCGAAAATTCAGTGGGGAGACTTATGGATCGCGTTTGAGAATTGCTGGTCTACATAAGCCAAAGAGGTGTCTGTAACCAGTAAACAATTATTTGGGACTTCTGTGCAGCAAATTGTTAAGAGATGGAGGAAGGAAGAATATCTTCATGAGAAGTCACATAATTACAGTCAAGTTAGAAATAATCAGACACAGATAGCACCAGTTATTCAGAAAATTGACCAAGGAACAAGAGTTTTGGAGAAGGAGTAGGGTGCTAAATAAAATGTATTTTAATCCTACCAGGAAAGGCAATCCAAGCATCAGCTGTACTCTTATAGTTAAATGCTGATTATCCCCATTGTACAAGGATGGGGGACCAACACTTTATAAAGAAATGCCACCTAAAATGCAGACACAGTATGTAAATCAAGCATAATCCTAAAGTGTTGGTTAGCACATCAGAGGAGTGATAAAAAGCCTAAACTCCTCATCCCATCCACGAAGAGAGGCTTGGCAGCCTCCTGAGGAAAAGCTTTGTTCTATCTCAAACTATAGCCTCACATTTTAAAACAATTTACTTAAACTCATTTCCCAGCAGAAATTGAAAAACGAGCATTTGTTCTGTGAAGTTGCGTAGGAGAAAGTTGACCTTGCCAGAGGAAAGGGCTGTCCCAGGAACACTTGGCAAGAGAGGGCGGTAGTTTGTGCTGTTACGGAATCACAGCAGCTACTTTCTGCTTCTCTCTACATATCTTTGTGCTCACTAAAGCAGAGAGAGGCCATGAGATATTATATGACCCAGCAACCTCATTACACTGCATTTCATTGGAAACCTGACTGTGGTCCCACAGTTCTAGTTGAGCATCAGCACTGACATTGAATTCTGTTTCTGTATCATCTTGGGCAAAGGTTTTATATTTAGGATCACAGATTTCTCACGGGTACAATAACCATTCTTACCTCACAAAATTATGAGGATTCCCAAGAATGTAGGAAATCATCTAGTCTGGTGCGGACTCATTAAATCATCTACTTCTCTGGTGACAGAGCTGAGACTGGCTTCCTCACCACCTTCTTTTTTTTTTCTTTTTTTTTGTGAGACGGAGTTTCACTCTTGTTGCCCAGGCTGGAGTGCAATGGCCCAATCTCGGCTCACTGTAACCCCCGCCTCCCAGGTTCAAGAGATTCTCCTGCCTCAGCCTCCCAAATAGCTGGAATTACAGGCGCATGCCACCGTACACGACTACTTTTTTGTATGTTTAGTAGAGACGGAGTTTCACCATGGTGGCCAGGCTGGTCTCAAACTCCTGACCTCAGGTGACCCACCCGCCTTGGCCTCCCAAAGTGCTGGGATTACAGATGTGAGCCACCCTGCCCAGCCCCTGGTCAACTTTATTAACCCGTACTCACTGTGGCCATGCTCCTTAATGCTCGGCCTCACAGAGAGCATTGAGGCAACATGCTGCCCAAAGGCATTTCACATTTGTAATTGGGAGTTGACCACACTTCCATTCCCACAGATACCTCCAACAATTTGTTCCTTTGCTTTCCTAGCCCATTTTTGTTGCTTCTTCCTCACTGTACTCCTTTCCAAAGGAGAAGAATGTGCTAAGCGCCGGCATGGTGTGCAGTGTGGGAAACACAGACAGACGTGGGAACCTCCTAACTCTGCAGACCTCACGGCTCAGTAGGGAAGACTGAATGGTACTATCTGTGGTACCACCTGCTTAGCCTCCCACTACCAGTCCTGGAACTAGCATTCCCCTTTTCTGGGGAACTGCTCCACACAAACACTGATTCCAGGTATGTGGTTCCAGGAGAGCTTTTTGTTACTACATGTCCCACCTTCCTCACCACAGCTGACTGGTTCTGGGATCAGATAGTCGTGATCTCTGCCCCTGTGCTTTGTGTTCCTGGCTTAAGGTTAGTTACCCAAGGACCAGCCTGATTTTATTCCGGACATCGAGACAGAAGGAAAACCTTTTTCCTTGATCTTCAAGAGTCCATGAGGGATTCTTCATTTTTCTTTTCCTTTTGGAGACTGCGTCTCTCATTCCTGTTGCCTACACTGGAATGCAGTGGGGATATCACGGCTCACTGCAGCCTCGACTTCCTGGGCTCGGGCCATTCTCCCACCTCAGATTCCTGAGTAGCTGGGACTACAGGTGTGTGCCACCATGCCTATTTTTCAAAATTTTTTGTAGAGGTGGGTTTCATCATGTTGCCCAGGATGGACTTGAACTCCTGGGTTCCAGCAATCTGCCTGCCTTGGCTTCCCAAAGTGCTGAGATTACAGAGGTAAGCTGCCATGCCCGGCCAATGAGGGATTTTAAATTTCACTCTCCAGAACGAAAAAAAGGAGAAGGATTGATATATATATATATATATATATGTGTGTGTGTGTGTGTGTGTGTGTGTGTGTATTTGGTGCAGTAAGCAAAAGGAGGAAAGTATGATGACCCAGAGCTATCTCAACCTCTCATTTTCTTCATCTGCCTTCCCACTGAGAGGGTGTGTTTTGGAATGCACTCCAGTGCCATAAGCCTACAAGACCCTATGGGTACAGCCTGTGGTTATCCAGTACCTTCTTTGACTAGCTAATTTGATTTGTGAGGAAAGGCTAGCTCCTGTAACAAATGTTCCTAATCTCTTTAGCTTTTACAGTAAATTTTATTTTCTGTTTTATCAAGGTTCAGTGCAGGCTGGTGGTGACGGTGATGAGGGGATATACTCCATATGTTATCCAAAGTTCCAGGCTCCTTCTCCAAATTGGGTATGTCATATTGTAGGGTCTGTTCCTCTTCTTCACACAAGACATGGATTGCACAGGGTGTGTCCTATAAACTAGGCCTTATTTAGCCACACATCACTTATTTTCATATTCCAAGAGCCAGAAATCAGTACATGACCCCATGAAATCACAAGGGTAGCTTAAAAAATATGGTTACTTTGTGGACCAAGATGAAAACAAATAAGCTTTGATGAAGTCATTCTGCCACAGTGAGTTTCTCTAATTGGAAGATTTGAAAAGTACTAGCAAGTTCATTTTGCTACAGACCTAAGCTTGTTCTTCAGTGAGCTGAAGAACTAATTGGTTTTAAATTCAGCAGGGAAGACATGGGGATTAGTTATTGAGTACCTAAAACCGTGAACATAGAGGACTTTTCAAAGTAAATTTTAAAACGGAGTCTTTACTCTGGTGTTTAAGCTTTGATCCTCAAAACATATCTGAAATCACATTCCCTATAATGTGGAGCCATCTCTCCTGCAGAGAGAATTAAGCTTCAGGGTGCAGCAGACATGGATGAGCATTTAAAGGGAAGCTGACATCTACCTAGAAGACAGATTCACTGAAGTCTTCCAATGCCAGAGAAATGCCATGCTTTGGGCATTTGGAATAGTTCCTACTCTGCCTGGGAGCTCTATACCTTTATCTCCAAAGGAGATGACCACTCCCTAATTGACACACTCCACCCTCCTGTTCATGGGAGAATTCTATTAGTCATCCAGACTCACAACTGTGCATTAGATCCATGCTCGTCACCGAGGCTAACCCAGTCCTTGTTTCCAATCATGAATGGGCAAACGTTTTCCAGCTCTTTAAGAAAAGTGAGGAAGATGCAAAAAGAGAACTAATTCTGGAGGAAGGAAAAAAGGATATAATACAGGAAACAGAAGAAAACGTTACCAGAACATACTCTCAGAGTTTAAGAAAGACAAGAGGTTTATAAAATGAGA
>NW_016857644.1:0-1812 GCF_001698545.2 Rhinopithecus bieti | reverse complement strand
TTGTGGGCTACAAAGGTAAAATAAAAAATTACAGACTGTATAATTTAGTCAGAGACACATGTGTAGCTCGCATCATTTTAAAGCTAGCGGATTGTTTTGGGCATTGTATTAGTCCGTTTTTCACGCTGCTGATAAAGATGTACCTAAGACTGGGCAATTTACAAAAGAAAGAAGTTTATTGGACTTACAGTTCCACGTGGCTGGGGAAGCCTCACAATCATGGTGGAAGGTGAAAGGTATGTCTCACATGGCGGCAGACAAGAGAAGAGAATGAGAACCAAGTGAAACGGGTTTCACCTTATCAAACCATCAGATCTTGTGAGACTTACTCACTACTGGTAGGACAATATGGGGGAAACGGCCCCAATGATTCAATTATCTCCCACTGTGTCCCTACCACAGAACATGGGAATTATGAGAGTACAATTCAAGATGAGATTTGGGTGGGGACACAGTCAAACCATATCTGCATTTATTAAGATATGAACAAGTTTAGCTGTGCAATAATTATCTTCCACATTTCCATATTAGTGCACTTTAACACTTTTCTTAAAAATTAGGATTCTGGCACTTTGAGTTCAGTTTCCAGAAAATGCTATTGTCTCTTTACTCATCTTAGTCAAACTTGGTCTTCTCGCTGTTTGTCTTTCTCTGCCTGCTCTAAGGACTTCTGAATGCTCTGACTTCGCCTCAGCTGTTACCTATTGAAATATACATGGCCCTTAACTGTTTTATGAGAAAGAACAGAGCAAGCATCGATTTTTGAGGTTTCAAACTTTAAATTGACTGAGGGGACTTCTTTCTGTTTTGGAGAGAAAATTTGGTGTAGTGTTTTCTTAACCTCAGATTGCCTGAGTTCAAATCCCATCTTAGCCACTCATTTTGGGTAAACTTGGGCAAGTTGTTTAACTTTTCTGTGCCTCAGTTTCTCCATATAGGGATAATAAAAGCATTAACCCCATAGGGTTGAGATTAATGCCTTAATATATGTAAATTACTTAGAGCAATGCCTGGCACAGTGTATGTTCACTTTCTGATACCCATGATTTATCACCATCGTCACCATTATCATCCTCTACTCTTTTTTTTAACTTTTATTTAGGTTCAAGAGAACAAGCGTAGGTTTTTATGTAGGTAAACTGCTGTCATGGACATTGTTGTATAGATTATTTCATCACCCAGGTACTAAGCCGAGTAACCAACAGTTATTTTTTGGCTCCTCTCCCTCTTCCCACCCTCCACCCTCAGGTAGGTCCCAGTGTCTGTTGTTCCCTTATTTGAGTCCACTTGTTCTCATCATTTAGCTTCCACTTATAAGTAAGAACATGTGGTATTTGACTTTCTGTCCCTGCATTAGTTTGATAAAGAAATGGGCTGGAAGCCATCATCCTTTACCCTTATGTTTCTTTGTGGTCTTTATGCTTTGGGAAAATACTTCACTTCTACACTTTGCCACTGGGGGTCTCTCTTGCATGTCTAGTAATCAAGTCGCCCTGCGTACTGAGAAGGAAAAACCCTTAGAAGCTGGTTCTGTTGTCAGGTGTCTCCAGGACTCAGGAGGGTATATGGCTGTTTCCACTACCCCCCAACACCTCAGTCCCAAGACAGGAGGAAGGTTGTGCTGTGACAACTTTCTGTGCTATACTCCGCCCCCCTCCCCATTCTATCTCAACCAGCTTTCCCTTGAATTTACTCCTAGAACACTGTGCTTGTGATCCAAATTTGGAGACTAGGGTTTTTAATGATAATTTGGTGGGTGGGGCTAGAGAAGGGGCATCCTCATTAACTGGGTCAGGGATTAAATCATAGGGG
>NW_016857643.1:0-6885 GCF_001698545.2 Rhinopithecus bieti | reverse complement strand
CTGGCCTTCATGGTAAATTTATTTGCCTCTGTGTAGAGGAAACATGTTGAGCCAAAACAGTTAATTACCATTAATTGTAAAACCATGGAATCTCAAAAAGTTAGACACAAATTTGAAAGAAAGTAGACCTGCCAAATACTGACTGAATTTTAATAAATTAGAAACAAACATTTGAGTAACATAATAGAGACCAGAAGAAATAATATTCTAAATTCTGTTTGGTGCCTAAGATTAAAGGAAAACTTTAAAAGTTCACATCATTGCCTAAAGCTTCTATATTTAAGGGTGTTTACTCTCTACTTGATACATTAATTTCATGTAGCAAAAAACTATCAATTTCAGCAGAGGTGACTGACTGGCACACTCAAAAGAGGAACATAAGGCCATATTTTGACTTGGTTAAAAAAAGCATTGTAATCAGGTGAAAGTCATGTGCACATGAGCGATGAGTAAACATGATTAGCCCACAGATTTTACTCGTTAAGGATCAGGATATAAAAGAAAGAGGAGAGACTTGAGAGAGTTCAAATCCATGTTTTCACACTTATTAGATGAGGATTCTGAGGTAAGTTATAATCTCTCTTTAAATCTCAGTTGTTCTGTCTACAAAATTTCAGTAATAATATTCCACTGTAAGGAGATTTTCAGGCTTATATGAGATTTTCATATCTAGAAAACCTAGTACTTAGTCAACAGTCAATACATACCAACTTCATCCCTATCCACACTTGGAAGTAGTTGTGAACTTTGAACATCTGTGGTAAAGCAAACTATGTTGTACATAACCCACAAGCTTATTTCTAGTAACACGCAAGCTTCTTTCTGATCACAATCTTCTTTCTAGTAGAGTCCGGCCACCACAGAGTGAGGTCTGCTATGACATCTTCTCTCAGCACTGAATGATAATGTCCTCTATTATAAGAGCCAGAAGGCACTTATTCCATTCTCCTCTTCTAAAACAGGAACAGGCATCTTTGTGCATTATAGAATTCTTTATCATGCATAACATCCTGCAGGTATAATGATCACAGTTCCTTTGTTCAAAGATACCCCATTAGCCAGCCAATTATGTTGGTGATCTGTTAGCCTCCTTTACAACTCAAATGCTCTCTGCTCTCTAATTCATATGAACCTTTAAGAATGCCATATGTTCAAATTGTTTCACTCCATACTTATTTCCTTTCCCACTATTATCCCCATTTGTGTAACTGTGGGCTTTGGGGAATGGATACTTAGGTTTTCATTGGTTTTAAATCCAAGTTACTGCCCGGTTTATTTACATATGTTTTATTTAATTGCTTTCTTCGGGTATTTAATTTGTTGCATGTTTACTTGACTAAAACCTTGCTTAAAACAGTCTGTTCTGAGAGAATGTGAAAAGTTTCCAAGTTGTCCATCTTACTCTAAGTTTGCAATTCTAAGGATATGGCCATTTATATCTCAATGTGGTTGAAGAAAACCATCCTCCCTTTCTTGCTGCAGAAGAGTTCTCAGAGTCTTCATTTCCTCCAATTATATCATCTTTCTTTTATTTGTGCCATTTAGCTTAGTTGAGGAACAGACTTAAAGCACCCAAATAATGGCTATGTCACTGGTGATGGAGTGTTAGCAAAGTGATCAAAGGTTATAATAAACCTTGGGAATATCTGATTAACTTGATACTTTCATTAATATCAGCACTCTCAGTATTTTCTTTAAGATTGATTTTGACTGTCTCTTCCAATGCTGAAACATCCACATTATCTGTATATGCTCCTGAAGAACTGGCTGGTGTACATGGTGAAGATAGAATTATCTAAATGGTCACATTGCTTTGGACCAACGTGATATTCTTGGTTAAGAGATTTCTGAAAAGGTCTGTCAGGAGAACTTTTGTCATTGTTTTCCACAGAAGAGACAGTTTAATACAATACTTTATCCCCTGTCCCTACTTTTGAAAACTAGTAAATGATTCCATGAATAATACAGGATTATCCTTCCGCAGTACATAGCAAGTAAAACGAAATTGTGAATCATATTGTAAGCTATTTGGGTCAAGTTTCTTCCTATTTAGAGGCAAAAGCTTTACTATATATTTCAGAATATACAATTTCTNATATTCTTGGTTAAGAGATTTCTGAAAAGGTCTGTCAGGAGAACTTTTTGTCATTGTTTTTCCACAGAAGAGACAGTTTAATACAATACTTTATCCCCTGTCCCTACTTTTTGAAAACTAGTAAATGATTCCATGAATAATACAGGATTATCCTTCCGCAGTACATAGCAAGTAAAACGAAATTGTGAATCATATTGTAAGCTATTTGGGTCAAGTTTCTTCCTATTTAGAGGCAAAAGCTTTACTATATATTTCAGAATATACAATTTCTAAGAGCAGAATATGGAGGACTTCAGAAAGCCATTCTAAAAGTTGAACACAGGCTTTAACCTACTTTATGAGTCCCCTTATTAAGGGATAGATGTGAGGTTTATAGAAGAATTCTTATTTTGGCTATCCTTCTCAGATTGGAGCTCTGAAGGTATATCTCAGGGAGTACCAAATGGATAAAAAGTTCAAGATAAGTATGACACATCTTGTGTCAATTCCATTCTACTTAAAGCTATGAAGAGAAGAAAATCAAGTAACTTAATTGCAAATAATTTTATATTTATTTTAAATTAAAACATGTTAAATATCAATGTATTATTGAATAAAAGTCTTTTTGATGAGACATGTGAATGTGACTTCAAAATTATTCCATTATGCTGGTGAGCCCCTATGTATAATAACCCTTTGCTGCCAGGGGAACATGGCCATTCCCTTCTGTCACTAGTGTTACCTTGGCAGAAATGTTTTATACAGCATAACCTGGTATAATTTGAAGAGTTATTTTATTGTTTCTCATAGAAAAGCCTACTCAGAAGGGTTTTTGAGATATCAACATGTTTGACCAAAAGAAATATTTGTTAATCCATATCCATACACACAAACACATTTAAGAAGAGAAATTGGGTAAACAACCATACAGATGATATACTTTCTCTTCATATCTTATCACTGCCATGGATGTTTGCAAATATTGGGCAGCAAATGCTCATGACACAGGCTTATCAAGGCAAAATGACATTGATTCATGCATATTACATTTTTATACATACTGTATTCGAACCACATACTTAAACTGGGGTGAGACTAACTCATCATCTCTTTACTTCTTAAGATAATGAGAGAATGAGTAATTGGTATCTGAATTGAGGTAATTCTAAATGATATCATGCATGGGTATTCATAAAGTACTTAGGTTGGATTAAGAAGCTGAATACATAATTCAGGCTACTAGCACTATTTTATAAAATACTTTGATTTTCTGGTAATGTAAACTTACTGTGAGTACCAGAGCATATTATTATTATAGCAAAATCTCAATTCATTTGAACCTCAGTCATTGGAAATTAATGATAATTTGAATTATGCTGCACCGAATTGAGCTGGGCTTCTGCACTATTTATCAAGATAGTAAAATCACCATGCAAGAGTTTGGAATAACTGACTTCTATAAAGGAAGAACCATCTTATATTGGCACAGTGTCAAATAAGAAACACACACTAATTAGTCTGTTAATTGTGTCCAATAATATTATAACTTAGCAGTAATATCAAAGTTTGTTTCTTAAATGTGTAAGCTGGGGATGTAATATTATATTTCTAACAGTAGTTATTTATGTTAATTTAAACTTTCCTCTAATTCACAATTTCATTTTTTAATTAATCTAAGATGTGTACGTCACATTTACCAAAATATTCTGACATCTAAATCCATTCATAAGAGATTTGTAGTCATTGGTATCTACCACTACTGTATAGCCTTTTGAACCGAACATATATGTACATGAAGTTGTAGCTTGCCTGTTGTCAGTGTACATTTGCATATAATTTTGACTAACAAAAGAAAACTAGAAAGGCAAAAATTACATTTCACAGACACTACTTTTTATTTAGATTTCTCTTTTAGGGGTGACAGATATGAATGTTTTTTCTTAAAAGCTCTGCCATTGGTGCACACACACTATTCATTCTCTTTTTCTATTTCTTTCTCCCTCCCTCCCTTCTTCTATTTTAAAAGGAAAATTACTTTAAAGATATATTGGTGAAAAACAAAACAACAGATAGCTGAATAAAATGATCACTTAAGATGCTTAGGAAAAAAGGAAAATCCTAACAACCTGCTTTGCTACTCTGGATCAGCACAGCAACACACAGTTCCAAGTCTCCTATAGAGGGAGCTGCTGCACTACTAAACATTGAAGACCTGGCCTTCAGTTAGATGTGGACAATTTTAAGTCTATTTTATACAAATACAAAATAAATACTAAAGGCTTATTAACATGTCATTGCGGAACAAAATTTTGTTTTCTTTCTCTGCAGTGTCATAGATATCAACTGAATGTGTCTAATGAAATTGATACTACAATCTATTGGTAAAGCACAGTATTTTGTTTTGTTTTTGGAAGAACATAGGCCAGGTGTCAAGGCAATGTATTAAATGTGGGTTGCATCATACACAAAATATAGATAACTTTACAAAAGAAGAAAACGATATAATTTCAAAGGAATGAGGTACAAAGGAGTGCCTAGCCCCCACTCATTCTCCTGCACCAATAACAGAAAATATTACAAAACAATACACATTTTAATAAATTTATGTCAAAATTAATGACTGATACTTGGTAATGAGGTTTTGTAACAAATTATTGAACCATCATGGAGGAGAGAGAGGAAGTAATTAAGATGATATTTGTCAACTCTTCCTTATATGCTGAGAAGCACCAAGATATAACTTGCTAAATTTAATTAAATTCTGATGGAAATCTCAGTGTCTTTATTGCCTGACTCTTAGCTGAGGGTTAAGAATACTAATTATTTGCAGTTATTGTTTCAAGATAATCGAACATGATAAGTTGAAGTATAAATCAGTTACTGGGAAAGAAATAGTTTAAAATATTAAATAACAATAATAATGCTATTGACGAACTAAAATAAAATAATTTTAAAATGTAAGGCAAAGTTTCTAGTGTTAAAAAAGTATTAGTCAATGAGGACATTTAAAATCCAGCAAAGTTGTGCTTAAGCAATAACATTCTATCTTGTGTAAAAGTAAGCATTTAAATTGAAAATATGGTATCTTTTAATGGTGAAATTTATAGAAATTGCTTTGTTATTTGCTTTCTTAATTTACCCAAAAAATTGTAAATGTTTTAGTGGATTTTATATTTGAGTTCAAGAAATGTATTCAATTTTATGATCATGTTTTTAGATAACAGAGCCAGTTACATTATACAAGTTTAAATTTTTATAATGCTTTACACCTGGCTGATTTATACAGACCATGAACAGACCATTTACAATATTTCTCTGAAGGTTTATTTTCCCTTTATAGTCACTAAATTCAATGCTGAATCAAGCTCATAAATTACATAAATTAATGGTTAGTACAGTTACTAGAGCTCTTTCCACATGCTAAAATCTTAATCATAACTTTTGTAATGTGTAAATTGACAGAGTGAAAGGCTAACAGTTTTTTATCCCCAACTAATTTTTAATTATTCTGAAATTTACTACACTGATGATAAAGAACAATAAATTTGCAAGTTTATAGCAATGGCACAGAATGATTTCTGTTGAGGATCTGAAAGAATGTAATGTGTATACAAAACTGAGTTTGTAGCAAAAATATTTTCATAGAAATGAAACAAAAATGAATATCCTTTACAGGTTCAGATTTTTACTGATATCACAAAAATTTATTGATTTTTTTTTCTGAAACTGGGATGTATCAAAAGAACTAGTGGAAGTCTGTAGGATAAAGGATTATTCTCATCTACAAGGCTGTTTTATACTACCTTTCATCTTAGGACTTTTAGCATATGAATCAACTTACTGAATAAATAATGTTCTCATTATTAAAACATAATAAATAATAGTTTTGAGCATATGGATCAACTTACTGAATAGTTTTTAGCATATGAATTGACTTACTGAATAAATAATGTATGCACTCTCAACCAGATTTGAAACAAAAGAAAGTGAAATCTGGGGTTAATAAATTAGTTAATTTGAAAAGTAATATTATTATTTAATTTAACAAGCAATCCTACAAAATTAGCTGGGTGTGGTGGCATGCGCCTATAATCCCAGCTACTCTGGAGGCTGAGGCAGGAGAATCACTTGAACCCAGAAGGCAGAGGTTGCAGTGAGCCAAGATTGCGCCATTGCACTCCAGCCTGGGCAACAAGAGTGAAACTCCGTCTCAAAAATAAACAAATAAATAAATAAATTTAACAAGTATTCCTTGAGCATTATGCCAGACAAGGTAATAATCCTTGGGAATAAATAATCCAGTGAGACACTGTGCTTGCTCCCCAGTGGGTGGATCCAAATATGTATAAAACCTAAGGATTTGAATAGGTAGAGAAGAGATTTGCAAAACTCGGTGATCTTTATTCCTGTAACCACATAAACTCAGGGACCCAGGTAAAGAGATAAGGAAAATGAGGACAGGAGTTAAGAGAGAGCTTCACAATGGTAGTGAATATTGAAGTATACTATATAAGTACAAATATAAGTCAGTCCTCCATTATCTCAATGAGAAAAACACACACACATGCATACATTCATGTATAAGTATTTCAGTCAATTTAAATACAAAACCTTAGATAAAGATAGAAGTCAAATATTTATATTTTAATTTTATTAGGTTGCATGTATTTAAGAATCATAAATAATATTATAATTTTGAGGCATTTCTGTATTCCACTCACACTTAATGACATGATTATCTTAAAATGCTTCAACTCTAACTCCAACATCAGTGTCCTCTCATCTCCTTGATCCCTTTTCTGTATCCTCCA
>NW_016857642.1:0-580 GCF_001698545.2 Rhinopithecus bieti | reverse complement strand
CACCAAAGCTTCTGGGCTGAAAATTTTATTTCAGGACTTTTAATTATAAGTTTGATTTTCACAATAAATTTTAAATTATTCAGCCTTTAATATTTTTCTTACATTGACTTTTCTATGTTGTGTTTTGCAAGAAATTTGTCCATTTTATTTAAATTGTCAAATGTATTACCATGATGTTGTCCAAAATATTTTCTATTGTTAAAATTTCTCTAAGATTCAGTAATTTACCCTTTTTATTGCTAATATTGGTAATTTATAGATTATGTCTTTTATTTCTGATCTATTTTTCTAAGGTTTATAATTTCAAATTTCAACTCTTAGAACTGTGTCGAGACTTGTTTCATGGGCATTTGGCAATGATGCTTATTCGACAGTTTTATGTACAATATTTCATATATGTCACTTAAGACAAATTTTAATTTTTCTTTATATCTCTCATAGTAGCTAATATATACATATAAAAATGTTATATATATATATATAAAATCACATGAACACACATGGACTGAGAGAGAGAGACACAAGAGAGGGAGACATTCTTCCTATCCATGAGCATGGTACGTTCTTCCATTTGTTTGTG
>NW_016857641.1:0-578 GCF_001698545.2 Rhinopithecus bieti | reverse complement strand
GCCTCTCGGGTTCGTGCCATTCTCTTGCCTCAGCCTCCCGAGTAGCTGGGACTACAGGCGCCCAGCGCTATGCCAGGCTAATTTTTCTTTTTTTTTTCTTTTCTTTTTTTTTTTTTTTTTTTTATTTTACTAGAGACGGGGCTTCACCATGTTAGCCAGAATGGTCTCCATCTCCTGACCTCGTGATCCCCCTGCCTTGGCCTCCCAAAGTGCTGGGATTACAGGTGTGAGCCACCGCTCCCTGCCGGAGGGTTTCTGTAGAGGCCCCTCCCTCTCCTCTCAGCTCTCGTTCATAAGTCCTTGAATCATAGAATATCAATTTTAATCATCTCTGCTGCTTTAGTAATTTTATAAAAATAGCAGATAGCTGATTCACCGGTTAGACTGGCCACTCTGTCTTTGATGGCTTTTTGACAAAAGATACTTGGAGAACATGCTGATACTGTAGGGCTGATCCATTTATTCATTCACTCCCAGGACTACAATCATCACTGCCTGTTTGGAGTACAGCTGTCCAACTTCTAAATCATGCCCTGTTGTTTCCCTGCATCTTACCTGCCACTTAATCTTCCCCGAAT
>NW_016857639.1:0-1061 GCF_001698545.2 Rhinopithecus bieti | reverse complement strand
TATCCTCAATGGGCTCTGAAAGACCCCAACATCAGTATTAGAAAAGGGAGGTCCCAAGAAGCCTTAAAGAGTGTGCTGAGAAAACATTACATTTTTTAGTTTATCTTCAGGCTTTGGGGTAAGAAGATCAACATAAAACTAATTAATTATTTTTTTTTACTATTTTCCTCTTGGTGAGTTTTGGAAATTGCATGCACAAGCTGAGGATTAAATTACCTAAAGACTGTTTTCTAGTATTTATTTCAAAAGACTTATGCAATTCTACATAAGAACTTAAGTAGTTCTACATAAGTAAAATACATACATATTCTTTTAAAATAAATCAAGTTGATGACTAAAATAAATTCAGGCTGGGAGCGGTGGCTCACGCCTGTAATTCCAGCACTTTGGGAAGCTGAGGCTGATGGATCACAAAGTCAGGAGTTCAAGACCAGCTTGGCCAAGATGGTAAAACCCCATCTCTACTAAAATACAAAAAAAAAATTAGCCAGGCATGGTGGAGGGCACCTGTAATCCCAGCTACTCGGGAGGCTGAGGCAGAGAATTGCTTGAACCCAGGAGGCAGAGGTTGCAGTGAGCCAAGATCATGCCATTGCACTCCAGCCTGGATGACAGGGCAAAACTCCAACTCAAAAAAATAAAATAAATTCAAAATAGTGAGTAATTTTCTTAAATTTATAGTTTTATTTGCCATTTTAGTATGTATAGAATGGAAACTTTGATGCTGCATAAGGGGTTCAAGGTGTCATTTGTGTTTCTTCAGTATAAATTACCCTTCCACTATCATGAATCTATACCACACACACACACACACACACCCCAATGTGGATAATTGTTACTATATAACTAGATTTTCTGAAAGAATAAAAAAAAAAACCACACATTTACTCCCATAAATAATTATCAATAAATGGTGAACAATAAATTATGGAATAGATATGTCTGTTTCCTTTTTTCAACCTCCTCTAGCAAGCAAACCACTCCAAGAAATATTTTCATCTATAGATATAATGGTTTGGAGATTAGTGGGGTTTTTTAAATTTTTTTTATTTTTATTTTTA
>NW_016857638.1:5973-7096 GCF_001698545.2 Rhinopithecus bieti | reverse complement strand
CAAAATGTGGGTAATGGCTCTTAAGTAGGCACACAACAGTTTTTACCACACAGGACACAATAAAATTTCAGCTCTGGCAGCCCACAGCTCCAATAGGCTGGCTAGTAAGAAGTAGCAAAATTTCACGATGAAGGAACCAACTGTTCCACTTGATGGGCAGAGATAATAAGCAGCAAAGCAAACAATTGACACTGGGAAGGGATAGCATAAGGTAGGAATTCAAGGCATGGAATTTGAAATCAGACAGATTTAGTCTCAAAATCCAGCCCTTTATTACTAGCTGCAAAACTATCATGTCATTTACCTCTTCTCTAAATTAGTCCCCTTTATTTACAAAAATGAGAGGGCAATCAGTTTCCCTGTCCCAGAAAGTGTTTTAGATCATTTAATAAGATAATTGTAAGTAAAGGTTGTTATCTTCATGTACAAAGTAAATGCTCAAGATCTGTTTTTGTTTAGTTTAGTTGTATTTTTTCCTGTGGATGCCACCACTATTATTCTATGGAAAATCCATCAATTTGAAGTTGAAAAGCAAAAGTCTAGCCTACTTGAGGCCACAGATGAAATAAAGTGGACATAAAGGTATTCTACAGATAATGAAATAAAGACGTGAGAATGGAAATATATTAGAAAACCATTATCCAAAAACACAATCATCCTTATTGTAAAATTAATGAATGACCTCATCACGATGGTGGAATAGTGCAATGAACTGAATGTTTGTGTCCTCCCTTCCCAAAATTTACAAATCAAAACCTAATCTTCAATGCAATAGTTTTAGAAAATGATGTTTTAAGAAATGATTAGGTCATGAGGGCAGAGTCCTCTTGAGTGAGATTTGTGACCTTCTTAATAAAAGACCCCAGAGAGCTAGCTAGCTCTTTCTCCTGTGTGAAAACACAGGTAGGAGATGCCAACTATGAGACAGAAGGCATTCACTAGACGTAAAATCTACTGGCAACTTGATCGTGGACTTCTCAGCCTCCAGAACTGTAAGCAATACATTTCTGTTGTTTATAAGTTATCAAGTCTCAGGTATTTTGTTGTAGCAGCCAGTATGAACTGAGGAAACTAGGAAATTTCAGAAATTCAAACTCTTTGTCATTCTATGAAAACATATTTT
>NW_016857638.1:0-1877 GCF_001698545.2 Rhinopithecus bieti | reverse complement strand
CTATTGTGGAACCTTTTGATCATGTGAGTTAATACTTAATGAACTCCCCTTTATGTCTATCTATGTATATCCTATCAGTTCTGTCTCTGTAGAGAACTTTAACTAATACAGAGGGGTTTAATAGCAGATTTGAATAGGTGGAACAAAGGATCACCAAACCTGAAAAGAGCCTAAGAAACATATTGAAACACCATCAAGCAGACCAATATACACATTATACATGCTTTAGGAGTAGAAGAAAGAGAGAAATGGGAAAAAGTTTTAACTGAAGAAATAAGGGCTGAAAATCTTCCATATTTGAGGAAGGATGTAGATCTTTCCTTGCAAGTCTAGCCAACTGCAAGTGGAATGAAAGAGAAATATTCACACTAACACATATGATCAAACTGTCCAAAGTCAAAGTCAGAGAGACAATTTTAAATGCATTGAGAAACAAAAATGACTAATTAAGTACAAGAAATCTATATAATGCTCTTAGTAGATTTCCCACCAGGAATCTGGAAGGCCAGAAGGCAGTGGGATGATATATTTAAAGTGCTGAGAATAGATAACAAATGTCAACCAAGAATTTTATATCTGAAAAGAATTGTTCTACTAAAATGGAGCATAAACTGATAACTTCCCAGATAAACAAAAGGTGAGGGATTTTATTACCACTAGACATACCATGTATAAAATCATAAAGGGAGTAATTGAAGTTAAAATTAAAGGACATTAGACAGTAATAATCAATAAGAAAACATGAAGTTCTTTGGTAAAACTGAGCACATAAAAATATTTTTGAAAGTGTTATTGTAATTTTGATTTGTAACTCCACTTTTTAATTTTACTTTTATTTTCTACTAAAAAATAAATGCATAAATATAATTATAAACTTACGTTATGGGTATGTAATACATAAAGATGTAGTTAGTAATATAAATAAAATCAAGGGAGGAGTGGAACAGTAAAGGTGTAGAGTTTTTGAATGTAATAACGTTGTGTTGGTGTTAATATAAAATAGGTTATAACTTTAGGTGTTATATGTAAGCCTCAGGTTAGCAATAGAGAAAATATCGATATAAATGAGAAGAAATTGAAATGTGCTACCAGAAAAATCAATTAAACACAATGAAAAGTAGTAATAGAGGCAGGCAGAAATTAAAAAAAAGCTATAATACATACAGCAACAAGTAACAAAATGGCAAAAGGAAGTCATTCTCTATCAGTAATTACTTTTAATAAAATTGATTAACTTCCAATTTAAAAGATATATATTACCAATCTAACTATATGCTGTCTACAAGAGATTCAATTTAGATGTAAAATCTCAAATAAGTTGAAAGTGAAAGTATGAAAAAACATACTCCATGCCAAAAGTAATCAAAAGAGAACATGGGTGGCTATGTTGCTAAAGTAGAGTTTAAGTCAAAATCTATTACAAGAAGCCAGAAAAGATACTAGATGTTTATAAAAGAATCCACTTACCAAGAAGTAATATTTATTACAAATATATACGCACAAAACTCCAAAATATGTAATGTAAATATAGACAGGATTAAAGTGAGAAATTGGCATCTCTTTATTAATGGAAGCATACTTCATTATCCCACTTTCAATAATGAATAGATAACCAGAGAGAAAATCAATACAGGACAGAAGACCAGTGATTTCTGCATTTTCAACTGAGGTACTGGGGTCCTCTCACTAGGGAGTGCCGGACAATCGGTGCTGGTCAGCTGCTGCAGCCTGACCAGCGAGAGCTGAAGCAGGGCGAGGCATCCCCTCACCTGGAAAGCGCAAGGGGGAAGGGAATCCGTTTTCCTAGCCAGGGGAACTGAGACACACAACACCTGGAAAATTGGGTAACTCCCACCCTAATACTGAACTTTAAGCCA
>NW_016857637.1:0-887 GCF_001698545.2 Rhinopithecus bieti | reverse complement strand
TGGAGTCGTTGAGGAGCCCGCTTCTAGACTCTGAGCTATCTCTGGTGACTTACAAGGATTTTTTTAAAAAAGATGTTTATGAACTAGTGTCTAGACTTCTGGTGTGCATGTCGCGTGTAGTGCATTCGTAGAGTACAAATAAACGATTTGGGGCACGGATTGTAGAATAAGGACTTGTGCAGATGTTTTTTGTCTAACTTAAAGGATACGTCTTTTTTTAAAAGTCAAAAATGCACACGTAGCGGTTTTGTCATCATTTACAAATTAAATTATTTCCCCTTCTCAATTGTTCGGAATCTGCTCTTGAATGTAGGACAGGGGTAAATTTGCATTTCTTCGTAGTTACACCTCTCCCCCGTTTGCCATGAAACACATGAAAAGTGAAACACGACTGTGGTCTACCGTCCGAGGCGAGAGATTCAGTGCAAACCTTTTGGTGCCTGATCGAATCTGTGAGCATCAGCTTATCGAAGTTGTGGAGGCGCCAACATCTTCGCCGTTCAGTATTTCCACGCCGCGGTAAACCTTGCCATCCACGCCCAGCATCTCACCTCGGGTGTTACCTAGTGTCGGGTTCTAACAGGGAACCGGACACCGGGGCTGGCCCAGAGCCCGGCGGGCGGACGCGCAGGTCGGGGACCCTGGTACCAGGCGCCCTGCCCGGAGTCGGGGAGGCCACGCCGCTGCGCTCCTTGGAGCGTCGGGGGCTGTCGCTCCTGCAGCTCCCCCTTCTTCCTCTCCTTCCTTTCCCGGGCCAACGCCGCGCTTTGTTGTCGTTGGGGCTCTCGGGAGGGAGGAGGAGCCCAGCGGGGACAGCAGCGGGAGCCCGCCGAATCCCGGCCCGCGGCGCGCGCCCGGACACCCACGCCCGCAGCCCCGCGGAGCTG
>NW_016857636.1:0-1357 GCF_001698545.2 Rhinopithecus bieti | reverse complement strand
TGCTTTTTATTGCCATTTCATGGCAAACAAAAGCCTTAATGGCAAAATGTAATGGCAAAAACAGCAATCACTTTTGCACCAACCTAACAGATGTTTTATGTAAGCCTCATGGTAACCAAAAGGCAGAAGCCTGCAGCAGATATAAAAAATAGAGAAAGGAATCAAAGAATACTACTACAACAACAACAAAATCATCAAACCACAAAGGAAGGTAGCAAGAGAGGAAGAAAGGAAAAAAGAACCTACAAAACAATCAGAAAACAATAAAAAAAATGGCAGTAGTAAGTTACATGTCTATGATTACTTTGTGAATAGACTATATTCTCAAATCAAAAGAAATAGGGGCATAATGGATAAAAAGGAAAGCTCAACTATATGCTGTCTACAAGACACTTCAATTTCAAGGACACACATAGATTGAAAGTGAAGGGAATACCATACAAAAATCAGTAGTTCCTCTATATGCTAACAGTAAACTATCCAAAATGAGAAATCAAGAGAATAATCTCATTTACAATAGCTGTAAAACAAAATTACTTAGGAATAAATTTAACCCAGGAGGTGAAATATCTGTACCCTGAAAACTATAAAACAATGATGAAACAAATAGAAGAAGGCACAAATAAATTGAAAGATATTTTATGTTCATGGATTGGAAGAACTAAAAATATTCAAATGTCAGTCCAGGCACAGTGGCTCACACCTGTAATCCTAGCACTTTGGGAGCCCGAGGCAGGCCGATCACGAGGTCAGAAGATCGAGACCATCCTGGCTAACATGGTGAAACCCCATCTCTACTGAAAATACAAAAAATTAGCCAGGTGTGGTGGTGCACGCCTGTAGTTCCACCTACTCAGGAGGCTGATGCAGGAGAATCGCTTGAACCTGTGAGGCGGAAGTTGTAGTGAGCAGAGATCATGCCACTGCATTCCAGCCTGGGCGACAGCGTGAGACTTTGTCTCAGAAAAAATAATAATAATAATAATAATATGTGTGTGTGTGTGTGTGTGTGTGTGTGTGTGTGTGTGAGATTCAGTGCAGTCCGTATCAAAATTCCAGACTCTGTCTCAAAACAAAAAATAAAATGTCAGATTCAGCGCAGTCACTATCAAAATCTGAAGGACAATTCTCATAGTAAAAGAAAAACTAATCACAAATTTGTGTGAATCCACAAAAGACACCAAACATCCATAGAAATCTTGAGCAAATAGAACAAAGCTAGAAGCATCACACTACCTGACTCTAAAATGTCAATACATAATAAATCCATAGTAATCAAAACAGCATGGGGTTCTTACTGGCATAAAACAGACACATAGACCAATAGAACAGGATAGAAAACATAGAAATAAACTCA
>NW_016857635.1:0-887 GCF_001698545.2 Rhinopithecus bieti | reverse complement strand
TTCATGCCATTCTCCTGCCTCAGCCTCCCGAGTAGCTGGGACTACAGGTGGCCGCCACCACGCTCAGCTAATTTTTTTTATTTTAGTAGAGATAGGGTTTCACCATGTTAACCCAGGATGGTCTCGATCTCCTGACCTCGTGATTCGCCTGCCTCGGCCTCCCAAAGTGCTGGGATTACAGGTGTAAGCCACCCTGCCCGGCTCAGCCTTAGTTTTGTCCTCTGCAGAATGGGGGTGCTTGCAGACCCCACTGAAATACAGCTGCCAGCCTCCCTCTCTGAGTTCATGTGCCTAGGAACTGGTCCCCCAGCTTGGTGCCTTGGAGTGTGTGGGGAGGGGCAAGAGGCTGGGAGCCTGGGACACAGAGGGTGGAGGATGGTTCTGGGTCTGGTGTCTCCACCCAAACTTTCCACTGCCAGCCTGCCTCTGCCCAGGCCTCTCAGCAGCAGCCTGCTGGGTGGGGCAGGGGCCGGGGTGGGAGGTGGAAAAGGTCCAGGAGGGCTGCTGCATTGCTAGGAGTGGTTTATTTTTATTTTTTGAGGCAAAGTCTAGCTCTGTTGCCCAGGCTGGAGTGCAGTGGTGTGGTCTCGGCTCACTGCAACCTCTGCCTCCCCAGCTAGAGCAATTCTCCTGCCTCAGCTTCCCGGGTAGCTGGGATTACAGGTGTCCGTCTATATGTCCGGCCAATTTTTTGTATTTTTTTTTTTTTTGTAGAGAAGGGGTTTCACCATGTTGGCCAGGCTGGTCTTGAATTCCTGACCTCAGGTAATCCACCTATCTTGGCCTCCCAAAGTGCTAGGATTATAGGCGTGAGCCACCACGCCCAGCCAGGAGTGGTTTCTGTTCAGCTCCCACACCACCCCTGCCTTTTGGAAACAGATTTCAGT
>NW_016857634.1:0-1063 GCF_001698545.2 Rhinopithecus bieti | reverse complement strand
TTTCTTGCTCTCTAACTCTCTGTTTCATACATTTTTGAGAAAATTTTATAATAACTGGTTTGATGTATATTAGGATTTTTGTCTATGAAGTCTATCTTTTTTTTTTTTTTTTTCATTTCAATTCCCCAAAGTAAACAATCAGAGTTTGTTCTAAAATAGAAGTACCTATATCTTCTAGAAATCTTAAGTGACAACCCTCAAATTACATTTCGTTTTGTTCACACCTACATTTATGGAAGGAAACTAAAGAAACATTTTCAGTGGGTACTTGTTATTAGGGTTATTGGGCAATATTTTCTTTCTTTTTTTTTTTGCAAAACAACAGACATGTATTTTCTAGAATCTAGAAGTTCAAGATAAAGTTGCCATCAAGATTGGTTTCTGGTGAGGCTTCTGTAAAAGTCAAATAAAATGCGGGGACAAATCTATAAAACTAAAATGCTTTATTTGAGAAGAATTAATTATAATTTGGGGCATACACTGTAGACTGGTTTGTCTTTAGTATGTCCGAAGAACAATGAGAAGTTTAGCGGTTTTATAAAAAGAAGAAATGTTATGCACTGCTTTTTGAGAATGTTGCAGGGAGTTGGCAAGTCCTGAATAATAAGTGACAGTGGTGGGAAGAACTACTCTTTTTTTTTTCCTTTTACTTTAAGAGGTGTGGCCAGTATAACTCCCATGTAGTTCAAGAAACTGGGGGAGCTGGCGTGGTGGCCAACGCCTGTAATCCCAGCTACTCAGGAGGCTGAGGCAGGAGAATCGCTTGAAGTTGAGAGGTGGATGATGCAGTGAGTCAAGATTACACTACTAATCTCCTGCCTGGGTAACAGAACAAGACTCCATCTCAAAAGAATAATAATAAAATAAAATAATAAAAATATATCATATATATGGCTTTAAAATTTTAATTGACTTGAATGATTTTTTAAAATTTCAATTCTAAGATGGCATCAACTACAAGATATATAATTGATTTAATACAATATTTTTGAAGAATATAATTAAATGCACACATTGATTTTGATGCTCATCCATATTCAGACATTAGAAAAATGGTGTATCT
>NW_016857633.1:0-252 GCF_001698545.2 Rhinopithecus bieti | reverse complement strand
GAGATATCATACATATTTTACCTTGAAATAACTAAACCAAAAAGGCAACACATTCATACAAATTAGAGCTAATGATTTTACAAAAAAAGGAAGAAGACTGAAGAAAGAGGTTTAACACATTTGATAGCTTGTAAGAAAAAATCCTACAAGCCAAACAGAAATTACTTGTCATAAGAAGCAAATGTAAATGCTTACACTAGGTAGGGTTTACATTTTGAGAAATCTGTGTTTGCAGAATCTGTGGGTGTAAAA
>NW_016857632.1:0-887 GCF_001698545.2 Rhinopithecus bieti | reverse complement strand
GCCAATCCTGCAATATTTTTTTAGTGTGAACATAGCTAGGAGAAATGGGATAAACTCCATTTCTTGGCTTAAACTTCTTGGCTGTGGCCAGTTTTGTTAAAAACATGCCTTGGCTCTTACAACTTCGAAAACACAGTGAGAAATCAAATTAAATAAGAAGCCTAACTGTGAATAGAATTTAAATGTTAGTTGCCAATGGTTGTCTATGAGAACAAGTTCAAAACCGATTAATTAGATCTTTCATAACTGAATCTAAATAATTAAATTTCTATCACTTGCTAAGTATCAATTTAAAATTCCATGATAAAGAGGATTGATATTTTAGCTTTGTTTATTACCATGCTGCTTGGCAGATGAAGAATCAGGTCCTTGGCTGTGTGACAGGTCACAGCAAGGTTCCCTCCTAACTGTATCACTAGAAATTAGGGTTCATTGTCTAAGCTACTTATAAACACATGCAAAGCATGGCCATGTTTAGAAACACTACTTTCTCATAGCTGTAGCTATCCAGCCATTTCAGAGTTCTGTTAAAAATTAAGCCTTTCAGGCCGGGCGTGGTGGCTCAAGCCTGTAATCCCAGCACTTTGGGAGGCCGAGGCGGGCGGATCACGAGGTCAGGAGATCGAGACCATCCTGGCTAACATGGTGAAACCCCGTCTCTACTAAAAAATACAAAAAACTAGCCGGGTGAGGTGGTGGGCGCCTGTAGTCCCAGCTACTCGGGAGGCCGAGGCAGGAGAATGGTGTGAACCTGGGAGGTGGAGCTTGCAGTGAGCCAGGATCCGGCCACTACACTCCAGCCTGGGTGACAGAGTGAGACTCCATCTCAAAAATTAAGCCTTTCAGTTGAGTTACTTTTTTTCCTGATGTCAGAGACATTGTCATGA
>NW_016857631.1:0-579 GCF_001698545.2 Rhinopithecus bieti | reverse complement strand
TACAAAGGGATATTTGGGAGCGCATAGAGTCCAATGGCGAAAAAGGAAATATCTTCAGATAAACACTGGAGAGAAGCTTTCTGAGAATCTGCTTTTTGATGTGTGCATTCAACTCATAGATCTAAACGTTTCTGTTGAGGGAGCACTTTAGCATCACTGTTTTCATCATTGAAGACTTTGTCATCGAAGTCTATGTTGACAAAGGAAATATCCTCAGTAAAAACCAAAAAGAAGCTTACTGTGAAACTGCTTTGTGATGTGTGAATTCGTCTCACACAGTTACAAAGTTCTTTTCATTGAGAAATTTGTTAACACTTTTTTCATTTAATCTGAAATTGGATATTCAGGAGCGCAATGAGGAATATGGTGAGAATGGAAATATCCTCCAATGAAAACGAGAAAGAAGCTTTATAAGAAACAGCTTTGGGATGTGTAAATTCATTTCACAGTTTTACACCATTCTTTTCATGAAGCAGGTTGGTAGCACTGTTTTTGTGGTACCTGAGAATGGATATTTTGGATCTCATTGAATCCTGTGTTGACAAAGCAAATATACTCAGATTAAAAGTAGCATGAAGC
>NW_016857630.1:0-882 GCF_001698545.2 Rhinopithecus bieti | reverse complement strand
AAAAAAAAATACCTTGGGAGGTGTGAAGGTTGGCTTTGTGGGGGACAGCAGGTTCATCTTTTAGCTCATTGCTGTCAACTTATGCCATACCGTATGTATTTCAATTTAATAACATTGTGCAAATGTTTTAGTGTTGTATACACAGATGAAGTTAAGTCACCTAGGAAATGTCTGTTTCTAACAGTTGGAGTGAGAATCAGCAGTAAAAATCAGGTATATGGTAGCAACTGGTCTAGAGGAAAATAAAAGCCCTTGGCTCCCACCCTTTGTACAGGCCTTTAGTTTAGGGTCAGTCTCACTGGAAATCTTGAGATTTTATTGCTTTCTCACTGGTTACTTTTAAAATTCCCCAGTCAGCTTTCCGCTTTTCAGAACTTATTTTAGATTTAAAAGTTATCCCTTTAAAATTGATTTTTAAACCATTGCTTCCTCCTGGCATGAAATTTTGGAGAGAAATGTTATACTGTCTGGGTATTTTATTGCTTAGTAAAGACATCAAAGACTTGGGGACTTTATGAAACTTGTTTCAAAGTATGTTGACAGTTGTATTTGATGAATTTGACCACTGAGTTGAGGGTTTAAGTTCTATCACGGCTTTTAAAAAATTATTAGAGAGAACAACCAAAGATGAGGAAGTACACCTGTATTTTGGGCTGGGGTTCACCGTTGCTTTAACCTCTACTGACTGGAAGATGCAGTCAACAATGAGATACTACTGAGTATGGAAGTTATAAAAAGATTTTCGTGGAAATCAGTGAGAGATTTTCTATGAAAGTAAAAGGGGGGTATATTTAAGGATAATTTCAAATAAACTTGAGCAAAGTAAAAGAAATACGCCAATAATTTGGAACATGAGCTAAATTTTTTTTTCTTTTTTAGAAA
>NW_016857629.1:0-251 GCF_001698545.2 Rhinopithecus bieti | reverse complement strand
TAAATTACATAAAATAAATAAAGCCACTAAAACATTTTAAACATTTTCTTATATTTCCTTTCAGTATTTTTATATGCATGCATCTGTACTCGGTAATATTGCTGAATGCATGTTTGTGTTGACAAAGCCTCTCCCCTTGCCAAAACTCTTGTCAGGATCCTCTAAGGCCCCTCTAGGTCTCAGCCTTCAGTGTTCTTCCTAGTCTGGCCCACATCTCTCAGGTTTAGGAAGAAACTTGCAGAGAATCCCGC
>NW_016857628.1:0-577 GCF_001698545.2 Rhinopithecus bieti | reverse complement strand
AATGTATTATATATTATTTAATGTTAATATGTCATTTACAATTAAAATAAATGCTATTTATTACCAACTCTTTGGTTATTTCTGACATCAAGAAATGCATTGCTTCTCAATTGGGTGATTTTATTTAAATAATCCTAAGTTTTGGATGTTTCTACTTGATTTGTTTTAATTCACATTATATCAAACAATGATATGTAGGTTGGTTTATTTCTTAAATACCTTGCTGATATTGTACTTGAAGTCCCTAGCTCAAAATAGAAATATGATATTTTAAACATTTTCAAATGGAAAACATTTTAGAAATCTAGTCCAATTGTTTTCTCATAATTTTGACCATAAATCACTGTTAAAATATATTTTACATCATGTCCCAGTGTACTCATATACACACATTCCAAAGAACAGTTTCAGGATGCAGTGTTTACCTTTTTAATATGTGAAGCCCTGTCATATGTTCTCTATAACTTAGTTTTAAACATTTGTCACAATGCACAAAATTATTTTTTTCTTAATGCTCTAAAATAATTTAATATGGCATGCATATTAAACTTTAACACATTATATTAAATCTAAAAGC
>NW_016857627.1:0-1062 GCF_001698545.2 Rhinopithecus bieti | reverse complement strand
CTGTTTAGTGGATAATATATTAAGGAAAATTTATATTCTATTATTTTTTTGAAAATGATTCATTTTATCGATACGTTATTCTATAAGATGATTACCCTGAATGTATGTATTTTAGTTTTGTTAGTGTGAATCATTGGAAGCTCAACATATTTTATAAGCTCCTCTATACATCGCGTAACTTTAATTGCAAACTTTGTCTTTTCTGTGAATTTTGTCAATGCTCATTTTAGGTATTGTGATGGTGGATTTAGAGTAGCTTTTACTCTGCTGTATAGTTTTCCCTTCTAAGTGCAATATTCAAAGGTGTAGATTTTATTGTGATTTATTTGGATAGTGATGGTGTGAACAATGTCTGTCTACTCTGGCTGCTACAATATTCCAAAGTCTCCTACTCTTAACCCCATGGTAGTCATTTACTGATAAACCTCATGTGGTCTCACCCTGTGTATGCACATCCAAACTTTGGCTGCGGACTCATGGGGAGCTTCCACACAGATTTTTAAAACCCACCTCAATCGACATAAGTTGTCTCTAGTTTCCTTTCATGAATATTTCTGCAGCCTCTGCAACTCAAACTCCTATATTTGTCTCCTTAGTTTAGCAGACCACTGTGCCCTGCTCAGGCTCCTTTTATCTGTGCTATTTTTGGGAAATTGTCTCTCTAGATAGAACTAAGAAGAACATGGGGCTTCCTTATCTCTCTGATTTTGTCCAATTTTATATTTGTTTATGGTAGGACAACTCCAGTATCAGGTACTGTTATAACTAGAAGTCAAAGCCATATGTCTTATATTATTATATTTGAATTTAGTATAATTTGTTTTCAACTTTATTGTAAACCTCTACAGACAAACCCTAGTTCTTACATTTTATTTGAAACTCCCAGAAGCTTGGCATTTGTTAAGCATAGATTTATTACTTTATTCATCCATTAAGTTATTTTACAACCTTTTATTAAATACCTCCAATGTGCCAGACATGGTCCTAGGTACTTACACGGGAAAATTAACACAGGACTTCCACCTATATTATCTCATAACCTAATTTGAAGATGTGCTGTAT
>NW_016857626.1:0-880 GCF_001698545.2 Rhinopithecus bieti | reverse complement strand
TTGTATATCTCTAGTATTTTTTTTTTTTATTTTAAGTTATGATGAGAAATATAAATAGTTCCTTATAGCCCATTATTCTAAGCTGATAACAATGTAAAACATTTGCAAAACAAAAGAAAGCTAATAAAATCCTAAATCAAAATGTGTCCCCACTTTTAACTTTTGTTGTTTCTGTTTATATCTTATTGTACTATGTCTTAAAATTTCATTGTAGTTATTATTTTTTATTGGTTCATCTATTAGTCTTTCTTCTTAAGAATAGTTTACACACCAGAGATTCATTGTTATAATATTCTGTGTGGTTTTTTGTTTATTTACTATTGCCAGTGAATTTTATACCTTCAGATGATTTATTATTGCTCATTAATGTTCCTTTTTATTATTGAAGTGTTCCTTCCTTTAGCACTTCTTGTAGGAGAGGTCTGATGTTGAGTAAGTCCTTCAGGTTTTGGTTGTCTGGAAAAATATTTCTTCTTCATGTTTAAAGAATATTTTCAATGGCTCTGCTGTTCTAGGGTAAAAGTTTTTGTTTTTTTCTTTGGCAATTTTCATATGTCATGACATTCTCATATATTGGAACGCCGTTGTATGCTATTTCTTTCTTTTCTTTTGCTGTTTTTATGATCCTTTTGTTATCTTTGACCTTTTACAATTTGATTATTAAATGCCTTGAAGTAGATGTCATTGGATTATATCTGCTTGGTATTCTATCACCTTTTTATACTTGGATATTGATATATTTCTCTATGTTTAGGAAGTTCCCTGTTATTATCTCTTCGAATAAATTTTCTACACTTCTCTCTTTTTCCACCTTCTCTTTAAAACTCTTGAATTTCCAGCTGCATCCATGTCCCTACAAAGGACGCAAACTCTTAGCAAA
>NW_016857625.1:0-577 GCF_001698545.2 Rhinopithecus bieti | reverse complement strand
ATGTGTGGTGTGTGGTCTGTATGGTGTAGTGTGTGGTGTGTTGTGTGGTGTGTGGCCTGTGGTGTGGGTTGTGTGGTGTGTTGTGTATGGTGTGATGTGTGGTGTGCTGTGTGACCTGTGTGGTATGTGGTGTGTGGTGTGTGGCGTGTGGTGTGTGGCCTGTGGTGTGTGGTGTGGGTTGTGTGGTGTGGTATGTGGTGTGTGGCGTGTGGTGTGTGGTATGTGGTGTGTGGTGTGTGGCCTGTGATGTGGGTTGTGTGGTGTGTGGTGTGTGGCCTGTGGTGTGGGTTGTGTGGTGTGTGGTGTGTGGTGTGGATTGTGTGGTGTGTGGTGTGTGGTGTGGGTTGTGTGGTGTGTGGTGTGGGTTGTGTGGTGTGGGGCTGTGGTGTGGGTTGTGTGGTGTGTGGTGTGGGTTGTGAATGTGCTCACAGGCCATGGTGGTATCGAGGCTGAGCGTGGGCCTGAGGGGAAGGAACTGTCCTGGAGTCTTCCCTGGCTATTGTGAGGTCCGTGCCCCCTCACTCGCTGTCCCCGTGGGGTCTGTCCCCTGACTCGCTGTCCTCCGTGGGGTATCTCT
>NW_016857624.1:0-1065 GCF_001698545.2 Rhinopithecus bieti | reverse complement strand
GTCTCGGCCTCCCAAAGTGCTGGGATTACAGGCTTGAGCCACCGCACCCGGCCCGGAAAATCTTAATGTAAGGTTTAATGAGACAGAAACACTTCTGGTATATAACCCACACTTTTCTCCATGCATATATGCACATGAGTATATATATATATACTTCCAAAATTGACCTCATTATACATATTCAAGTAGAGGGCCGTATGACCTGGCCACATGAGTTTATTGATAACACTAGTAAAATATACCTTAAAATAAGTTTTTAGCAATAATAACAATAGCATTCTAAAAGTTTTATCACTTCAAAGAAAAGCTCAATCAATCTTTGATCAATTTTGGTGAAGTCAGTATAGATACTTGTATTAGAGACTTAGGTCTGCTTTGGGTTTCTGTATGCTCTTGCTATACAGCAGAGCTCACTGTTTATCTTAAGAGGAATATTTGACTTTGTTTTGAAACTCTTCTTCCTGCAACCACAGATAGCATATGACACCTTCAGACATAGCTTGAAGCCTGTACCCCGAAGTGAGCCATAGAAAAGTACTTCTCAAATCAGAATTAATCTAAAGTATAACTATTTCCTGTAAGAGCCATAATACTTCAACGCTGGTGACTGCATTACATTCATGGCATGGCAGCAGCAGGGCCCAGTGCCTTCTTTTTTTTTTTTGAGACGGAGTCTCGCTCTGTCGCCCAAGCTGGAGCGCAGTGGCGCGATCTTGGCTCACTGCAACCTCCGCCTACCAGGTTCAAGCGATTCTCCTGCCTCAGCCTCCTGGGTAACTGGGATTGCAGGTGCATGCTACCATGCTCTGCTAATTTTTTTCTCAAGTGATCCACCTGCTTCAGCCTCCCAAAGTGCTGGGATTACAGGTATGAGACACCACGCCCGGCTCCAATGCATTCTTCAGTTGCTTGTTCCATCCATGTATCTAATATCTGTATTTCCTTGATCAAGTTTCATTTGTCTTGTCTTTCCCTTTGTAGTTTTAAATTTAATGTCAAGTTGTCAAATAACAGAAATAATTCTGAGTAACTGGAGAGCTAACAAGTTGGGTTTCTTGCCTTTTA
>NW_016857623.1:0-884 GCF_001698545.2 Rhinopithecus bieti | reverse complement strand
TATATATATATATATATATAGCTACATCATATACATATGAAAGTCTTGTTATAATCACATATATGTATTTCATATATATGAATATCATATATATATATATGATCAATAGTTTGCATCCTTCAATCCAATCAAGTTGACATTCAGTATTAACCATCACAGACTATTACTTTTCTTTTTATATTTCATCTATAGTTGGCTCTCTTTTGGGTTCTAATATGTCAAGTTTTGGTATCAGGGTTATTGAATTTTCGAAAAGAAATGGTAAAGATTTCCATTTCCCTTCCTTTTTGCTTTTACTAACACAGGAATTATGTGTTCTTTGATGATTTGGGATAGATATATATGTATCTCCTATTCTGTCCCTCTAGGGAACCCTGACTAATACATAATCACACATGAATTACTAGTAAATCAAAACTAGAGCTATATTTTAAAAAATACTATGATGAAGTAAGTTTATTCTAGAAATATAAGAATGATACAATTTCAGGAAATGTATTAATGTAATCAATCATATTACTAGAACAAAGAAAATTACTAGTACTAGTATTAAAAACATTTGATGAAATTCAACATCCATTCTTGATTAAAAAAAAATTCTTAGAGAGAAATAAAGTTTTTTTTTTAACCTAATTAAGAATACTGGCCGGGTGTGGTGGCTCATACACTGTGATCCCAGCACTTTGGGAGGCCGAGGTGGGCAGATCACCTGAGGTCAGGAATTTGAGACCAGACTGGGCAACATGGTGAAACCCTGTCTCTACTAAAATACAAAATTATCTGGGCATGGTGGTGCGTGCCTGTAGTCCCAGGTACTCAGGAGGCTGAGGCAGGATAATCACTTGAACCCAGAATTGGGGTTGCAGTGAGCCGAGACCATGCCA
>NW_016857622.1:0-320 GCF_001698545.2 Rhinopithecus bieti | reverse complement strand
CTCTATCCATTGATCAGAGATAAGGGCTGGGTTATGAAGCTGATCTGAGAGGAATATATGGGGCTGATAAAATCAAAATGACTTCCCAATACTAATGGCACTTTCAAAGAGCTCACTGATACAAATAGCTTGGCAGTCTTGGGAATTAAACAACTTCACCTTCTTACAGGGACGTAATTATCCTGTGTGACATTCCTGTTGAGATAGGGCCAAGCTTTCAGATATGAGGCTACTGACTCTTCTTTGACTCCAAGGAGCTTCCCTTCAATACATCCTTCAAAAACCTTACAGACTAAGGTTTCAGAACTCTGCAATTATTT
>NW_016857620.1:0-883 GCF_001698545.2 Rhinopithecus bieti | reverse complement strand
CGGGCGGACTTCCCAGCCCCCACTCCTGTCGGGACTGCAGGAACTCCGTCCGAGAGCTCCACTGGGCGACTCTCTTGGCCTCCTTTGCCGGAGGCCGACAGACCTCTCCCTACCCACCTTCTTCCCTGAAGCTAGGTGACCAAAAATAAATTTGCAGTTTTGCTCCTACCCTTGCCTACTCGCTGGTTCTTTTGTGCCCGCTCTGGTGGTCTCAGAAAAACAAATCACTATGAATTCGTTTTTCTGTGTTGAGGGGTACTTTAGGATAAAACACAGGCTTAGAACACCTGTGAGCCTGCTTTTCAAGACGACCCAGCAAGCTGGTCAGTAATAAACTTGGCTACAGGTCTCTGAAACAAACAAAAAAACTGGATTAAGTCTCCACCTTGTTTTATGTCCTTGGGAGCTTCAACATTTAACTGTAACCTTTAAAAGCTATCAACCTTTTAACCATATGGCGGTACATTGTCTTGGTCTCTGCCTTCCAGGGAACAGGAATTTTACCGTTCATGGTCATAGTTAGCTCTAAAAATTATATTAAGTAGTTAAAAGCCTTTGCAAGCTTGAAATTAACTACTCTAGAACCTTTCTGGGAAAGAAAACAGAGGTTCCCCAATGCTGTAGCTTAGTAGCTACCAGTTTGCTCTTTCACATTGGTGGTCTGGGTTCGATTCCCTGCCTAGGAAGAAAGTCATTTCTCATTTAATAGCTGCGTGTCCCTGTCTATTCTCTTCTTCCCTGCGGACTGTTTCAAATTTTCCTTTCTCTAAGCACCTAGGAGGTTACCTTTGGTAAAGCTTAGAAGATAGAAATATTGGCTGCTTGGCATGACTAAAATCCGGTAATAAGAGATATGAAAGAATTTCTTTTTAAAAAACACGAT
>NW_016857619.1:0-2657 GCF_001698545.2 Rhinopithecus bieti | reverse complement strand
CTGTTTCTGTGTTAGTTTTGCTGAGAATGCTGGTTTCCAGCTTCATAAAGTCCCTGCAAAGGACATGAACTCATTCTTTTTTATAGCTGCATAGTATTCCATTGTGTATATGTGCCACATTTTCTTTATCAAGCCTATCATTGATGGGCATATGGGTTGGTTCAAAGTCTTTGCTATTGTGAATGGCACTGCAATAAACATACATGTGTGTGTGTCTTAATAGTAGAATGATTTATAATCCTCTGGGTATATACCCAGTAATGGGATTGCTGGATCAAATGGTATTTCTGATTCTAGATCATTGAGGAATCACCACACTGTCTTCCACAATAGCTGAACTGATTTACACTCCCACCAACAGTGTAAAAGCATTCCTATTTCTCTACATCCTCTCCAGAATCTGTTGTTTGCTTGCTGACTTTTAATTATCACCATTCTAACTGGCATGAGATGGTATCTCATTGTGGTTTTGATTTGCATTTCTCTAATGACCAGTGATAATGAGCTTATTTTCATATGTTTGTTGGCTGCATAAATGTCTTCTTTTGAGAAGTGTCTGTTCATGACCTTTGTCAAACTTTTTTTTTTGTTTGAGATGGAGTCTTGCTTTGTCGCCCAGGCTAGAGTGCAGTGGTGCAATCTCAGCTCACTGCAACCTCCGCCTCTTGGGTTCAAGCAATTCTCCTGCCTCAGCTTCCCAAGTAGCTGAGATTACAGGTGCCGCCAGTGTGCCCAGCTACCTTTGCCCAAATTTTGATGGAGTTGTTTTATTTTATTGTAAATTTGTTTAAGTTCCTTGTAGATTCTGGATATTAGACCTTTGTCAGAGGGATAGATTGCAAAATTTTATCCTGTTCTGTAGGTTGCCTGTTCACTCTGATGATAGTTTCTTTAGCTGTACAGAAGCTCTTTAGTTTGATTAGAGCCCATTTGTTAATTTTGGCTTTGGTTGCAATTGCTTTTGTGTTTTAGTCATGAAGTTTTGCCCATGCCTATGTCCTGAATGATATTGCTATGTTTTCTTCTAGGGTTTTATGGTTTTGGATTTACATTTAAGTCTTTAATCCATCTTGACTTAATTTTGTATGAAGTGTAAGGAAGGGGTCCAGTTTCAGTTTTCTGTACATGACTAGCCAGTTTTCACAGCACAATTTATTAAACAGGGAATCCTTTTCCTATTGCTTGTTTTCATCAGGTTTGTCAAAGATCGTTTGGTTGTGGATGTGTGGTGTTATTTCTGCGGCCTCTGTTCTGTTCCATTGGTCTATATATCTGTTTTGGTACAAGTACTGTGCTGTTTTGGTTACTGTAGGCTTGTAGTAGAGTTTGAAGTCAGGTAGCATGATGCCTTTAGCTTTGTTCTTTTGGTTAGGATTGTCTTGGCCATATAGGTCCTTTTCAATTCCATATGAAATTTAAAGTAGTTTTTTGTAGTTTTGTGAAGAAAATCAGTGGAAGCTTGTTGGGAATAGCATTGAATCTATAAGTTACTTTGAGCAGAATGGCCATTTTCACAATATTGATTCTTCCTATCCATAAGCATGTAATGCTTTTCCATTTATTTGTGTCCATTCTTATTTCCTTGAGCAGTGGCTGGTAGTTCTCCTTGAAAAGTTCCTTCACGTCCCTTGTAAGTTGTATTCCTAGGTATTTTATTTTCTTTGTGGCAGTTATGAATGGGGTTCACTCATGATTTGGCTCTCTATTATTGGTGTATAAGAATGCTTATGATTTCTGCACATTGATTTTGAATCCTGAGACTTTGCTAAAGTTACTTGTTAGCTTAAGGAGTTTTGGGGCTAAGACGATGGGGTTTTCTAAATATACAGTCATGTCATCTGCAAACAGAGACAATTTAACTTCCTTTCTTGTTATTTGAGTATCCTTTATTTCTTTCTCTTGCCTGATTGCCCTGGCCAGAACTTCCAATACTATGTTGAATAGGAGTGGTGAGAGGGGCATCCTTGTCTTGTGCCGGTTTTCAAAGGGAATGCTTCCAGCTTCTGCACATTCACTATGATATTGGCTATGAGTTTGTCATAAATAGCTCTTAATATTTTGAGATATGTTCCGTCAATACCTCGTTTATTGAGTATTTTAGCATGAAGGGGTGTTGAATTTTATCAAAGGCCTTTTCTGAATCTGTTGAGATAATCATGTGTTTTTTGTCATTGGTTCTGTTTATGTGATGTATTGTGTTTATTGATTTGCATGTGTTGAACCAGCTTTGAATCCCAGGAATGAAGCCGACTTGATCATGGTGGATAAGTTTTTTGATGTGCTGGTAAATTCGGTTTGCCAGTATTTTATTGAGGATTTTCGCATAGATGTTTATCAGGGATATTGGCCTGAAATTACCTTTTTTTGTTGTGTCTCTGCCAGGTTTTGGTATCAGGATGATACTGGCCTCATAAAATGAGTTAGGGAGGAATACCTGTTTTCAGTAGTTTGAAATAGTTTCAGTAGGAATGGCACCAGCTCCTCTTTGTACCTCTGGTAGAATTTGGTTACGAATTTATCTGGTCCTGGGCTTTTTTTTGTTGGTAGGCTATTAATTACTACTTCAGTTTCAGAACTTATTATTGGTCTATTCAGGGATTTGACTTCTTCCTGATTTAGTCTTGGGAGGGTGTATGTGTCCAGGAATTTGTTCATTT
>NW_016857618.1:0-320 GCF_001698545.2 Rhinopithecus bieti | reverse complement strand
GAAGGAGCCGGGGAGCAGAAAGTAATATGTGTCAGGTGTGAGGAAAAAAATAGATTTTGGAAGTTATGAGAACTATGGAGAGTGAGTTGAGTATAGTTTTTGATTTTTAGGGCCTCTAAAAGTATTAGGGTGGCAGCAGCCACCACATGCAGACATGAGGGCTAGGCTAAAACAGTAAGGTCAAGTTGTTTGGACAGAAAGGCTACAGGGCATGGTCTTGGCTCTTGTGTAAGAACTGCGACCGCACAGCCCTGCACTTTGGCTGTGTGTAATGAAAAGGGTTGTGATGAGTTAGGGAGAGCAAGTGTGGGGCAGCTTCT
>NW_016857617.1:0-868 GCF_001698545.2 Rhinopithecus bieti | reverse complement strand
ATTCAGCCAGATCATGTGAAATCAAGAAGTAATAAAACTGGTGGAAGGAGTCTAGAGATGAAAAGCCATGTCATCTGTGGACCTATAAGATGGTCCATGGGAAATCTAAGACTTGGCCAGGGGTGGTGCCTTAGGCCTATAATCCCAGCACTTTGGGAGGCCAAGGTGAGCAGATCATGAGGTCAGCAGATCAAGACCCCCCCGGCCCAAATTTTGAAACCCCCCCTCTCCAAAAAACCAAAAAAAAAAAAAAAAAAAAAAAAAATTAGCCGGGAGTGGTGGCAAGACTCCATCAAAAATAAAATAAAATAAAATAAAATACTTGAGCTGAGCCCTCTGGGATAAGAAAAATTAAAGAGGATTAGAAACAAAAGAAGGGCATTCCAAGCACGGGGTGAGGAGTGGCCATTTTGAAATAGAAAATAAGTTGTGGGAGAGAAAGATGGAAAGAAAGCAGCATCTTCAAAGTCAGGATGAGAAGTGTGGTGTTTTCCTGGAGAGAGGGCACAGGTGTTAGTGCAGAGGAGAAATGTAGAGAGGCCAGGTGCAGTGGCTCACACCTGTAATCCAGCACTTTGGGAGGCTAAAGCAGACAGATCACTTGTGGTCAGGAGTTCGAGACCAGCCTGGCCAACCTGGTGAAACCCCATCTCTACTAAAATAAAATCAAAACATTAGCTGGGTGTGGTGGTGGACACCTATAATCCCAGCTACTGGAGAGGCTGAGACAGGAGAATTGCTTGAACCCAGGAGGCTGAGGTTGCAGTGAGCTGAGATTGCACCACTGCACTCCAGCCTGAGTGACAGAGGAAGACTCCATCGAGAAAAAAAAGAAAGAAAGAAAGAAAGAAAGAAAGAAAGAAAGAAA
>NW_016857616.1:0-491 GCF_001698545.2 Rhinopithecus bieti | reverse complement strand
TTTGCTTAGGATTGTCTTTGCTATGCGGGCTCTTTTTGGTTCCGTATGAAGTTTTAAGTAGCTTTTCCAATTATGTGAAGAATGTCAATACAGATAGCATTGATTCTATAAATTATTTTGGGCAGTATGGCAATTTTCATGATATTGGTTCTTCCTATCCATGAGCATGGAATGTTCTTCCATGTGTTTGTGTCCTCTCTTATTTCCTTGAGCAGTGGTTTGTAGTTCTCCTTGAAGAGGTCATTCATATCCCTTGAAAGTTGCATTCCTAAGTATTTTATTCTCTTAGTAGCAATTGTGAATGGGAGTTCGCTCATGATTTGGCTCTCTGTCTGTTGTTGATGTACAGGGATACTTGTGATGTTTGCACGTCGATTTTGTATCCTGCAACTTTCCTGAAGTTGCTTATCAGCTTAAGGAGATTTTGGGCTAAGACGATGGGGTTTTCTAAATATACAATCATGTCATGTGCAGACAGAGACAATTTCCAA
>NW_016857615.1:0-494 GCF_001698545.2 Rhinopithecus bieti | reverse complement strand
CTAAAGAATCACTAGCTTTCTTCACTTCCAGGCTTCTTCAACAAAACTGGAAAAGGTAGGTATTGTCTACACATCTTTACACTCGGTGACTGACTAATGATCTATATTTGAGTTTGCTTCTTTTATTTTTTAATTTATTTTTTATTTTTTATTTTATGTATGTATTTATTTTTTTGAGACAGAGTCTTTCTCTTGTCGCCCAGGCTGGAGTGTAATGGCACGATCTCGGCTCACTGCAACTTCCGCCTCCTGGGTTCAAGCTATTCTCCTGCCTCAGCCTCCCAAGTAGCTGGGATTCCAGGTGCCCACCACCACGTCCAGCTAATTTTTGTATTTTTAGTAGAGACGGAGTTTCGCTATGTTGGCCAGGCTAGTCACGAACTCCTGACCTTATAATCTGCCTGCCTTGGCCTCCCAACGTGCTGGGATTAAAGGCGTGAGCCACCATACCTGGCTTTTTTTTTTTTTTTTTTTTTTTTTGAGATGGATTCTCA
>NW_016857614.1:0-1729 GCF_001698545.2 Rhinopithecus bieti | reverse complement strand
CTAAAATAAATCTTCTAGATTGATATTATTATTTTATTTTAAGGGAATAGACTGAAGGATGATAAGTGACTCGTCCAAAGTTACAAAATAAGTGGCAAAACCTAGAAATAAGCCTGCATTTGTCAGATTCTGACAAATGTAGTATATTTACTTCATTACAATAATCCTGTTTTTATCTCACCACGTGGCCTGGTTTTTTAATTTGACTGAGATAAAGACCATAATGTTGAATATATCAAATTCCTTCCCTCAACACCCAAATCTCTATATCATTTTATCCTTTCCCCTTGTCTCTTTATTTTGCTGACTAAATCATGTATCTTGGTTTTTACTTCCCTTCTCCATCGGATTTTACTTGTTTTAGTTTTAGATGGAGTTTCCCTCTTATTGCCCAGGCTGGAGAGCAATGGTGAGATCTTGGCTCACTGTAACCTCCGCCTCCTGAGTTCAAGTAATTCCCAGCCTCAGCCTCCCATGTAGCTGGGATTACAGGCATGTGCCACCATACCCAGCTAATTTTGTATTTTTAGTAGAGATGGGTTTTTTCCACGTTGGTCAGGCTGGTCTCAAACTCCTGACCTCAAGTGATCCACCCGCTTCGGTCTCCCAAAGTGCTGGGATTACAGGTGTGAGCAGCCACGTCCGGCCCTCCATTGGATTCTTCTTACCCATAAAAATATTTGTATTCTTCATTCCAAAACAATAAAATATACATAAACTCTCATTTCTTTATGAAGCTCTCCTCTTCTCTCCCTTTCATATCCAGCCTTAGAAAAATTTATTATTATTCATTGCCCCAAAGCACCTATCCACTAGTACCTCCTTTTTGATTTAGCCTCCATTGCTTCCATTGAATGGAAACTGCTCTCTAAGACTGAATTTCCAAGTCAACTATTGTTGCTCCATCATCTACCTTTGCCCTTCCTGCAAGGGTTTTGATTTTGTTTTGTTTTGTTTTTGAGATGGAGTTTCACTCCTGTTACCCAGGCTGGAGTGCAATGGCATGATCTCAGCTCACTGCAACCTCCACCTCCAGGGTTTGAGCGATTCTCCTGCCTCAGTCTCCTGAGTGGCTCGAATTATAGGCGCCCACCACCACACCCAGATAATTTTTTATTTTTAGTAGAGATGGGGTTCCACCATATTGGCCAGGCTGATCTCGAACTCCTGACCTTAGGTGATCTGCCTGCCTCAGCCTCTCAGAGTGCTGTAATTACAGGCATGAGCCACCATGCCCAGCCCCCACAAGGTTTTATAGTTAATAAACCCTCTTGACCATTCCATTAGTTTTTGTGTCCCTGAAGAATCCAAGATCTCCACCTGAGTCAATTATTTATCAATGATTAATTTTAAAAACCTAACAGTTCTCCATTCTCTAACTTCTCCCATCTCTCTGAACTGAGCATTTTTTTCTGTCTGAATTTGTGGTCACATCCACTCATAAACCTTGACCATAAATTATGTAGATGTTTCTAAAACCTTATCTTTGGGCCTACAGTTCTACCCAAATCTAGGCACATTTTGAACTTCTCAGAGAATTTCTCAGTCAACATAAATCACTTCAGTCTACAAACTGTGATTAGGAAGTGGGAGTAGAATCTAGGCTTTTTCCAACAACTTTCACTCTCACTTGTCCAACTTTCTTCTACTCTGTTAGTGTACTGAAATTGAGAAACATTTTGCCTAGACCTGAAGTAAAAGTGCATTATTTAAATGAGAATGCTTTTTT
>NW_016857613.1:0-732 GCF_001698545.2 Rhinopithecus bieti | reverse complement strand
TCTTGGTAGCTTTTCTCCAAAAGGGATTCTGGACTCCTCAAGGAGAAGAAAGGTATATTTCTCTGAGTGGAATGCACATGTCACAAAGCAGCTCCTCAGAAAGCTTCTCTCCAGTTTCTATCTGAAGACGTTTCCTTTCGCACTGTAAGCCTCAAAGCCTTCCAGAATATCCCTTCGCAGACTAAACAAAATCAGTGTCATGATACAGCTCAATGAATAGAGAATCTTAACTGTGTGTGTGGAATTCACGTGACACAGAGCAGTTTCACAGAAACCTTCCTTCTGGTTTGTCTCTGAGGTTATTTCTTTTTCAGGATATTCTAAAGAGCGTTTCCAAATGTCCTTTCTCAGATTCCACAGAAACAGTGATTTCAAACTTCTCAATCCAAAGAATGTTTTAACTCTATGAGATGAATAGAAACATCACAAAAGTGTTGTGCAGAAAGCTCTCTCCGATTTTCGATGGAAGACATTTCCTTGCCTCACACAGGCCTCCGGTCACCACTTACTATCCTTTCGCAGAAACCTCAAAGATTGACGTTCACACTCGGAAATGTAGAATAAGCTTCAACCCTTTGAAAAGAATGGACATGTCAGAGAGCCCTTTCCTCGAGTGCTTCTTTCTGTTTTTTATTGGATGGCATTTCAGTTTTTGCCATAGTTTTCAACGTGCTCTGAATATCACTCTATTGGTTTTACAGGAACAGTGTTCAAACTGTGCCTTATGAGAAG
>NW_016857612.1:0-919 GCF_001698545.2 Rhinopithecus bieti | reverse complement strand
AAAAAAAAAACAGTGAACTCAGCCACACCCAGCTTTGTCACTTACTAGGCCAGTGACTTTGGATAAGTTGCTTATTTTCTGAGCCTCGTTTTTCTCCTAAATAAAACAAAAATAAATTTATCTTCTTTAGATGGTTGTCATAATTAAATGAGATGGTGCATATAAAGCACTGTGGCAGCTGTTAGTTACTATGAGGCACCATTATTTTTACTGGTAGAAATATTTAGTTGCACAAACACTTGTTCTTAAGCTCTGTTTTACTGGAGCCAAATCCAGATTTATTGAGATTTTTTTTTTTTTGACTATTGCAGTCTTTATACTAAGGTTAGGGTCTTTAGTTTACATATTGCTTGACTAATATTGGCCTCGCCTAATTTGGGAAATTATAACATATAGGTTCTGCAAAACCTCAGACTAAAAGTAACAAGGCCTATGGAGACAACCAGAGTCGGGACATGCCATTCAATACTTCTCAAGCTTTAAAATCAAAGCATTAACAAAAGCAACAAAAATCCTAACCAAAACCAGGCATCTAAAAATCTCTTGGGAATTTCCACCAATCACCACAGTGAATTCGTCCTTTGCAGCCTGGTAATTTGGACTGCTGCTTCCTCTTTTGAGATAAAGGGCCTGGGTACATGTGTTTCTGGGAGAGAACATTTTGGTTCCAATTAAAAATTCTATCTGGGGCACAGCCATTTTCATTAATCCATTGATTTTATACAGGAGGAAAAGCCTTTGCAGTTCCTTCATCTGCACTTGCTGCTTCCCAGATAGTGGAAATTCAGCAATTCTTGAATCCACTAAACCAATTACTACTGGTATTAAAGTAAAACACTTCTATAACTTTCGACTTTTTAAAAAGGTCTTCAAATATTGCTAAGGATTTTCCTAAATGTGAGAAGACATATGCTTGGTT
>NW_016857611.1:0-887 GCF_001698545.2 Rhinopithecus bieti | reverse complement strand
CTGTAACCTCCGCCTCCCAGGTTCAAGCCATTATCTTCCCTCAGCCTCCTGAGTAGCTGGGACTACAGGCGGCACTACCATGCCGGCTAATTTTTTTTTTTTTTTTTTTTTTTTTTTGAGACAGAGTCTCGCTCTGTCGCCCAGGCTGGAGTGCAGTGGCCGGATCTCAGCTCACTGCAAGCTCCGCCTCCTGGGTTTACGCCATTCTCCTGCCTCAGCCTCCCGAGTAGCTGGGACTACAGGCGCCCGCCACCTCGCCCCGCTAGTTTTTTGTATTTTTTAGTAGAGACGAGGTTTCACCATGTTCGCCAGGATGGTCTCGATCTCCTGACCTCGTGATCCGCCCGTCTCGGCCTCCCAAAGTGCTGGGATTACAGGCTTGAGCCACCGCGCCCGGCCTAATTTTTTGTATTTTTAGCAGAGGCGGGTTTCACCATGTTAGCCAGGATGGTCTTGATCTCCTGACCTCGTGATTCCCCCGCCTCGGCCTCCCAAAGTGCTAGGATTACAGGCGTGAGCCACCACGCCCAGCCGAACTAGGGACAAATTATTAAACCACCTATGACATCAGAGTTCTTCATGTCCGGATCCCAGACAGTCTTCGCAGGCCCCCAGCCTCTCCCATCATATTGTGGCCAGAGAACCCTTGAGGATCTTTGAACACACCTTGCTGTTTTATAACCTGGGACTTCTGCGCATGCTGCTTTCTTGGCCTAGTTTGTTTTCTCCTTCATCTGTCCCAGGGACTACTTCTCATTTGTAAGACCCAGGTAAGTAGCTCCACTTCCTTGGATTCATCCAAAGGGGCAGAGTTAATCTCCACCTCCGCGGTGCTGGTAGTAATCCTTTGTTCACTTATAGATCATCTTTGCACTTAACTCTTCAGG
>NW_016857610.1:0-732 GCF_001698545.2 Rhinopithecus bieti | reverse complement strand
AAAAAAAAAAGCTTCAGGCCAATATCCTTGATGAACATCAGTATAAAAAATACTCAAAATAATATTGGCAAACCGAGTTCAGCAGCTCATCAAAAAGCTGATCAAGTAGACTTCATCCCTGGGATGCAAGGCTGGTTCAACATACGCAAATCAATAAATGTGATTCATCACACAAACAGAACTAAAGACAAAAAACACACGATTATCTCAATAGATGCAGAAAACCCAATAGATGCAGAAAAGACCAATAAAATTCAACATCTCTTCATGTTAAAATCTCTCAGTAAACTAGTTATTGAAGGAACATACCTCAAAATAATGGGAGCTATTTATGACAAACTCACAGCTAATATCATACAGAATGGGCAAAAGCTGGAAGCATTCTTCTTGAAAATCCTCATAAGACAAGATTGCTCGAAAACCCTTATAAGACAAGGTTACTCTCTCTCACCATTTCTAGTCAACGTAGTATTGGAAGTTCTATCCAGGGCAATCAGGCAAGAGAAAGAAATAAAGGTATATAAATAGGAAGAGAGGAAGTCAAACTATTTTTGTTTGCATTGCAGATGACATGATCCTATATCTAGAAAACCTCATTGTCTCAGCCCAAAAGCTTCTTAAGCTGATAAGCAACTTAAGCAAAGTCTCAGGATACAAAATCAGTGTGCAAAAATCTCTAGCATTCCTGGCCAGGCACGGTGGCTCAAGTCTGTAATCCCAGCACTTTGGGAG
>NW_016857609.1:0-727 GCF_001698545.2 Rhinopithecus bieti | reverse complement strand
AAAGACCATACGGATACTTCATGATTTTAATTTATGTTTGTAAATTTGCCAAGTTTGAAGACACTTCCTCTTTCTATTTTGACATCAGCATAGAAGAAAAATAGCTATTATACATGTATTATTCTATATCATGATTTTCCATGACTTACCCATTATCAAGTTTTCCCCTTTTTTTCCTATCTCCATCATGGTATGCTGCTAGATATTTGACAACAAGTTCTCCATGGATAGGGTGAGGCAGGGGGCCCTGACTTGTGGAATATGCCTCCATCTGTGAGCTACATACCCCTCCAAAGCCTATTGAAAGCAAACAATGTAACATCACTAATCACAGACTTAAAAATGAAGACAAGCAGCTTTCATGAGCCAACACAAGTCAGATCCTGTGCAGCACTGACTCCCAGGAAGCAAGTTCTATGCCTTCATATTTTCCTTGTAGGTATTTGTTTCCAAGAAATTAGGAAATTTCACAGCAACAGTTGAATTGTTGTAATTTCCTATAACAATAAAAATTTCCCCAAATAATAATATCAGTGTTTGGGGAAACAATGGGGTTCTTGATCATTAATTAATTATTTAGAAATATTTCTTAAATGTTTATTATGGGGCAGGTGAAGTAGAAATACATGTAAGAAAGACAGACAAGATACTGTTCCAAAGAGCTTATATTCTTGTTGGGGAGACAGACAACAAACAAACAACAGCAACAAAATAATCAACATAGTTT
>NW_016857608.1:0-493 GCF_001698545.2 Rhinopithecus bieti | reverse complement strand
TGACAGGGTCTCCCTCTGTCACCCAGGCTGGAGTGCTGCAGTGACACAATCACAACTCACTACAGGCTCTACCTTCCTGGCCTCAGGCGATCCTCCCACCTCAGTCTCCAGCCTAGTTGGGATTACAAGCACCAGCCACACCCGGCTAATTTTTGTATTTTTTGTAGAGATGATGTCTCCCTGTGTTGCTCAGGCTGGTCTCAAATTTCTGGGCTAAAGCAATCTGCCTCCCTCAGCATCCCAAAGTGCTGGGTTTACAAGTATAAGCCACCACACCTGGCTACCAGGATATACATTTTATGATATGTAATAACATATATACATCTGTAATTTTATAATATATAATACATATCTACATATGTAATTCTTAAAGGGATAAAGCATTTTAACCAGAGTTGAGGTGGGAATCTTTGTTATTTACAGTCATGGGAAAAAACTGTAAATTGAGAGTATTTGAATGAATGCTAATATCATATAAGGCATCTAAAAATTA
>NW_016857607.1:0-2235 GCF_001698545.2 Rhinopithecus bieti | reverse complement strand
GGCAGGTTGTTCAGTTTCCATGTTGTTGAGCGGTTTTGATTGAGTTTCTTATTCCTGTGTTCTAGTTTGATTGCACTGCGATCTGAGAGAGTTTGTTATAATTTCTTTTCTTTTACATTTGCTGAGGAGTGCTTCACTTCCAACTATGTGGTCGGTTTTGGAATAAGTGTGATGTGGTGCTGAGGAGAATGTATATTCTGTTGATTTGGGGTGGAGAGTTCTGTAGATGTCTATTAGGTCCGCTTGGTGCAGAGTGGAGTTCAATTTTTGGATATCCTTGTTAACTTTCTGTCATTGATCTGTCTAATGTTGACAGTGGGGTGTTAAAGTCTCCCATTATAATTTTATGGGAGTCTAAGTCTCTTTGTAAGTCTCTAAGGACTTGCTCTATGAATCTGGGTGTTCCTGTATTGGGTGCATATATATTAAGATAGGTAGCTCTTCCTGATGAATTGATTCCTTTACCATTATGTAATGGCCTTCTTTGTCTCTTTTGATCTTTGATGGTTTACAGTCTGTTTTATCAGAGACTAGGGTTGCAACCCCTGTCTTGTTTTTGTTTTCCATTTGCTTTGTAGATCTTCCTCCATCCCTTTATTTTGAGGCTATCTGTGTCTCTGCATGTGAGATGGCTCTCCTGAATACAGCAAACTGATGGGTCTTGACTCCTTATCCGATTTGCCAGTCTGTGTCTCTTAATTGGACCATTTAGTCCATTTACACTTAAGCTTAATATTGTTATGTGTGAACTTGAGCCTGTCATTATGATATTAGCCGGTTATTTTGCTTGCTAGTTGATGCAGTTTCTTCCTAACATCGATGGACTGTACATTTTGACATGTTTTTGCAATGGCTGGTAGCTGTTGTTCGTTTCCATGTTCAGTGCTTCCTTCAGGATGTCTTGTAGGGCCCGCCTGGTGGTGACAAAATCTCTAAGCCTTTGCTTGTCTGTAAAGGATTTTATTTATCCTTCACTGATGAAATTTACTTTTCTGGATATGAAAATCTGAGTTGAAAATTCTATTCTTTGAGAATATTGAATAGTGGCTCCCACTCTCTTCTGGCTTGAGTTTCTGCCTAGAGATCTGCTGTTAGTCTGATGGGCTTCCTTTTGTGTGTAACCTGACCTTTCTCTCTGGCTGCCCTCAATATTTTTTCCCTCATTTCAACTTTGGTGAATATGACAATCATGTGTCTTAGAGTTGCTCTTCTCCAGGAGTATCTTTGTGGCATTGTCTGTATTTCCTGAATTTGGATGTTGGCCTGCCTTACTAGGTTGGGGAAGTTCTCCTGGATGATATCCTGCAGAGTGTTTTCCAACATGGTTTCATTGTCCCCATCACTTTCAGGCACACCAATCAGATGCAGACTTGGTCTTTTCACATAATCCCATATTTCTTGGAGGCTTTGTTCATTTCTTTTTACTCTTTTTGCTCTACACTTCTCTTCTTGCTTCATTTCATTCATTTGATCTTCAATCGCTGATACGCTTTCTCCCAGTCAATCGAGTCAGTTACTGAAGCTTGTGCATTTGTCACGTATGACTTGTGTTATGACTTTCATCTTTATCAGTTATTTTAAGATCTTCTCTGCATTGATTATTCTAGTTATCCATTCATGCATTCTTTTTTCAAGGTTTTTCCTTTCTTTCGCTGGTTACGTAGTTCCTCCTTTAGCTCTGAGAAGTTTGATCTACTGAAGCCTTCTTCTCTCAACTCATCAAAGTCATTCTCCATCCAGCTTTGTTCCATTGCTCGTAGTACTACTCGTCTTAAAATATCAAAAGGAAGAGAGACTTTCTACAAAATTTCACTATGTAATAGTATCTTTAGTAGCAGTTAAAACAATACAATGCTGTTCAAAATGAAACCAAATTATTCTGAGTGTGTGCAAAACAGCACTGATACTCTCAGTGGACTTCTTCATGTTCTTGTGTTTATGTAGAATGTGTGAAATACAGTTAAGCTGAGTAAGTATTTTTTGTGTAAACTATGAATTAGAACAACAAATTTCAATATAAGTTCGACAAATTTCAATACAAGCTCGTATGGATTTACATAATTTTGTTTTTTTTCCGAGTGTTTTCTTCATTTCCACAAAATATTTCTAACCATTCACTGGCTGGTGAGTCTCTGAAAAACAATTTTATATTTGACAAAGTAAATTTTGAAAAGATTTTATTTTATTTTATTTTATTTTTTGGTCACAGGAAGAAAGAAATCTTGCATCATAATA
>NW_016857606.1:0-2234 GCF_001698545.2 Rhinopithecus bieti | reverse complement strand
CTCCCAAAGTGCTGGGATTACAGGCTTGAGCCACCGCGCCTGGCCTAGGGTGCAAGTTTTATTGGTTTCATCAAAAAGTATTGGGGGCCGGACATGGCAGCTCATGCCTGTAATCCTAGTGCTTTGGGAGGCCGAGGCAGAAGGATCGCTTGAGCCCATGAGTTCAAGACCAGCCTGGGCAACATAGGGAGACTCCATCCCTACAAAAGTTTTTTAAAGTAGCTGGCAGTGGTGGTGCACATCTGTAGTCGCAACTACTTGGAAGGCTGAGGTGGGAGTATCACTTGAGCCCAGGAGTTCGAGGCTGCAGGGACCTGTGATTGCACTGCTGCATTCCATCCTGGGCAACAGAGCAAGACCCTGTCTCTTTAAAAAAAAAAAGAAAAGAAAGAAAAAGCCTGGGCTCGTGGCTTACACCTGTAATCCCAGAACTTTGGGAGGCCAAGGCAGGTGGATCACTTCACGTCAAGAGTTCAAGACCAGCCTGGCCAACATGGCGAAACCTCATCTTTACTAAAAATACAAAAATTAGCCAGACCTGGTGGCGTGTGCCTATAATCCCAGCTACTCAGGAGGCTGAGGCATGAGAATCACTTGAATCCGGGAGGCGGAGGTTGCACTTGGGGAGGCCAAGGCAGGCAGATCACTTCAGGTCAGGAGTTCAAGACCAGCCTGGCCAACATGGTGAAACCTCATCTTTACTAAAAATACAAAAATTAACCAGACCTGGTGGTATGTGCCTGTAATCCCAGCTACTCAGGAGGCTAAGACACAAGAATTGCTTGAACTCGGGAGGTGGAGGTTGCGGAGAGCCAAGATCATGCCACTGCACTCCAGCCTGGGCAACAGAGCAAGACTCTGTCTCAAAAAAAAAGATGTGTTGGGAACAGTCTGAGCCACATCATTTGAACATTTTCTCTCACAGAATGTAAACAAATGAAATAAAAATCTACAAGCTAACCTTGGTTTTCCTTTCCTTAGTATGAGCCGAGTTATGCAATACCATGGGTGTCGCAGCAACATTAAGGATCGAAGTAAAGTGACAGAGTTAGAAGACAAGTTTGATCTGCTGGTTGATGCCAATGATGTAATTCTGGAGAGAGTGGTGAGTATTTTCCCTTACTCTTATGGTAACTAACAAAGAGCTCTGTATTATTAAAATATATGAATAGACAGAGCAACCCAGGCACCTTAGAAAATGAAAAGGAAATAAGCTTAACATTTCTTATAATAACATTCCTTTCTGATAGTTGGTATGTTTTTTCTAAAGAACAATTACAGTTGTCTTAAAAATATCACTGCCCCATGGAGGATTTTTTTTTTTTTTTTTTTTTTTTTTTTTGAGATGGAGCCTTGCTCTGTCACCCAGGCTGGAGTACAGTGGGGTGATCTTGGCTCACTGCAACCTCCACCTCCCAGGTTCAAGTGATTCTCCTGCCTCAGCCTCCTGAGTAGCTGGGATTACAGGCACCCACCACTATTCCTGGCTAATTTTTGTATTTTTAGTAGAGACATCGTTTCGTCGTATTAGCCAGGCTAGTCTCAAACTCCCGGCCTCAAGTGATCTGCCTGTCTTGGTCTCCCAAAGTGCTGGGATTACAGACGTGAGCCACTGCGCCGGGTCTGAGAGCCTGTTTTTAAAGTGCCTTATTCTGGCCAAGTGTGGTGGCTCACACCTATAATCCCAGCACTTTGGGAGGCCAAGGCAGGTGATCACCTGAGGTCAGGAATTCGAGACCAGCCTAGCCAACATGGTGAAACCCTGTCTCTACTGAAATATAAAAACTAATCAGGCCATGGTAGCACACGCCTGTCATTCCAGCTATTCTGGAGACTGAGGGAGGAGAATCGCTTGAACCCGGGAGGCAGAGGTTGCAGTGAGCTGAGATCATGCCACTGCACTCTAGCCTGGGTGACAGAGTGAGACTCTGTATCAAAAAAAAAAAAAAAGGTGGCCTGGTGTGGTGGCTCATGCCTGTAATCCAGCACTTTGGGAGGCCGAGGTGGGTGGATCACCTGAGGTCAGGGGTTCAGGACCAGCCTGGCTAACATGGTGAAACCCCGTCTCTACTAAAATACAAAAAATTAGCTGAGCTTGGTGGTGAACACTTGTAATCCCAGCTACTCGGGAGGCTGAGGCAGGAGAATTGCTTGAACCCGTGAGGCAGAGGTTGCAGAGAGCCAAGATTGTACCATTGCACTCCAGCCTGGGCAACAAAAGTGAAACTCCATCT
>NW_016857605.1:0-885 GCF_001698545.2 Rhinopithecus bieti | reverse complement strand
AGAAGTTTTTTAAAAAGCTTCCTTCTAGTTTTCATCTGAGGATATTTCCTTTGTCACCTACATTTCATTGTGCTAAGAAGTATCCCATTGCAGATTTCAAGAATACTGTGTTAGCAAACTGGTCACTGAAGAGAAACGTGTAAGTCGGTGTGTTGCATTCACACATCACAATGTAGTTTCTCAGAAGGCTTCTTTCAAGTTTTATCTGAGGATATTTCCTTTTCCACCATAACCCTCAAAGTGATCCAAAATATCACTTTGCAGAATCCACAAAAACAATGTTAGCAAACTTTTCCGAGAAGGGAAGGGTGGAACTCTGTGTGATGAAGTCACACATCAGAAAGCAATCTCTCAGAAAGCTTCTCTCTAGTTATTATTTTAGGATATTTCCTTTTCCACCATGGGCCCCAAAGGGCTCCCAATTATCTCTTTGCAGATTACACGAAAATAGTGTTAGCAAACTGCTTCCTGAGGACCAAGTTGTAACTCTGTGAGATGAATTCACAGATCACAAAGAAGTTTCTCAGAAAGGTTCTTTCATGATTTGACCTGATGATATTTCCTTAATCAGCGTACGCCTCAATGCATTCCAAATTAGCCCTTCTCAGATTCCTCAAATACAGTGTTAATGGAGTGCTCCATGAAACATAAGTGTTAATCTCTGAGATGAATTCACACATCACAAAGAATTTTCTGAGAAAGCTTCTTTCAGGTTTTCGTTTGAGGATATTTCCTTTGTCACCGTACGCTTCATTGCGCTAAGAAGTATCCCATTGAAGATTTCCAGAAAACTGTGTTAGAAAACTGATCACTGAAAAGAAACGTGTAACTCTGTGAGTTGCATTCACACATCGCAATGCCGTTTCTCAGAAGGCTTCTTTCCAG
>NW_016857604.1:0-430 GCF_001698545.2 Rhinopithecus bieti | reverse complement strand
CTGGAGTGCTATGGCATGATCTTAGCTCACTGTAGCCTCGACCTCCCTGGCTCAAGCACTCCTCCCACCTCAGGCCCCCAAGCAGCTGGTACTACAAGCATGCGACACAATGTCTGGCTAATTTTTTGTAGACATAGTGTCTCACTTTGTTGAGCAGGCTGGTCTCAAAACTTCTGAGCTTAAGCAATCTGCCGACCTCAGCCTCCCAAAGGGCTGGGATTACAGGTGTGAGGGTGTGAGCCATTATGCTCAGCTGAGAATCTTCCCCCCCTCCCCCCCACCCCCCGAGATAGAGTCTCACTCTGTCACCTAGGATGGAGTGCAGTGGCTGGCATCATCAGGGCTCACCGCAGCCTCAACCTCCAGTTGAGGGTTCAAGTGGTTCTCCCACCTCAGCCCCCTGAGTAACTGGGACTACAGGTATGTGCCA
>NW_016857603.1:7130-8053 GCF_001698545.2 Rhinopithecus bieti | reverse complement strand
TATCTAATTTATTAATATATATCTAATATATATTAGATAGAAGGAAAATCTGCCTTCTTTTCTCAAGTGGTGATATAATTGAGTTTCTTCAAGCATGTTGTATCTGAAGCATGATTGGCATCCAAGGATCCACATAAAAGGTGATAATATCTTAAGGATGCAGCCAGGGTCCTGCTTCTGACTCCCAAGTTACAAGTCTAAAAAGCTGACTTTGTTCTTAACCCTACACTTCCTCAGGTGCCACAGTGTATGTAAGGGAAGAGGAAACTCACACAGATATTAAACCTACAGGAGAGGTGCATACCCAGCAACATGTTTTCCACATATTCAAAATAATTGGACTTTTCATGCTTTAATTGCAGGTGTGTTTAAACAGAATAAAATGGAAACAATGGGAATCAGATGGTCTTGGTGCCATGGAGATTCTAATTCTTTATACCCCAATCTGACATCATCAGTGCTTTACTGGAGCAGGAGTATGCTGCATGAGACATTAGTTTTATGTATCAGTTTGACTTGGCCATAGTACTCAGCCCCTTTATCAAACATTAATATATAGCTTTGACTGTGAAGGTATTTTGTAGATGTTATTAACAACCACAATAGTTTGACTTTAAGAGGATAATGGGAGTGAGTCTCATCCAGCAATAGTTGAAAGTCCTTAAGAGCAAAAACAGGTTTTGTGAACAATAAGAATTTCCACCTTAAGACTGCAGCATCAATTCATCCCTGAATCCCCAGTAAGCATTCTGGCCCTACAGCTTTTAGATGTGCAGCTGCTACAGTCACATGAACCCATGCCTTTAAAGAAACTTCTTTGGTTCTGTTTCTCTGCAGATCCCAGTCTAACACATTGGGAGGTCTCTCTCCATTGTAGAGTTTTTTTTTTTTTTTTTTTTTTTTTTTTTTTTTTTTTTTTTTTT
>NW_016857603.1:0-4574 GCF_001698545.2 Rhinopithecus bieti | reverse complement strand
ACACACACACACACACACACACCTCTTTATTATTACTTGTGTTTTTCAAATTCATGCCTTCTGGGCTGAATTCTGGGAAAGTTTTTCAGCAAAAACTTAGATTCCATTTTACTCCTTTTTCAACTGTATATTTCTTATTACTACTTAGGATTTACCAACCTCCCGAGTGGTTTTATTTTTTTTTATTATTATTTTTATTTTATTTAATTTTATTTTTTTTTTTGGCTCAGGACACATTTTTAAATCTTTAGATTTAAAAATATATATTATTTAATGAAGGCAACATCACATCACACACTTGACAATCATTCATATATTCTGACAAACTTTATAACTTACTCAATTAGCTGTGCTTCCTAGGTTCAACTAATTTTTGAATTAGTTAAATTTGCTTCTCCCTTTTATCTATTCACTTTTCTTCAGCATGTGATTATTTACACTGTGCACTAAGTGTGAGAATTCCCTTGGATCATCTCTTCTTTGTCTCCACTCCTCTTCCACCTCCTCCTTTCTCTCTTGCTGTCTCTTTCTTTTTTCTTCTATCTCTCTGTCAATCTCTTTTCTTCTATTCAACCTGGACAGATACAGGTTGTAGGTGCTGCTGCCTTTCTCTCTCCCTCCCTCTTTCCCTTCTGTCTTTCTTTTCTCCTCTTCCATTTGCTGTCTGTCTCTCTCCTTCTCTCCTCTCTTTTCCTCTCTGTCTTTTCTCCCTCTTTTCTTCTCTGTCTCCTTTCCTCTCTCCTCTCTCTTTCACTTCTCTCTCTCTTCATTTTCTTTCATCTCTCTCTGTTTCTTTCTCCTTCTCTCTCTTCCCTTCTGCTTCTTCTGCTCTTTGTCTCCTTCCTCAATTTTCTCCCTTTCTTTCCCCTCTCCTTCTGTACTTTCCTCTTCTATTCAGCCTGCAAGGCTACTGGTTGGAGGCGTCAATCCCAATGGGACTGGTTCATCCTAGCATGAGAGCTAACCACCTCTTTTCTACATGTTGGTCAGAATGGTCTTGATTTCCTGACCTCAGGTGATCTGCCTGCCCTAACCTCTCAAAGTGCTGAGATTACAGGCATGAGCCACCACACCTGGCCATCAGAGTCCCCTTTTAATCCATTAAGGACAGCTTATTATTTTCCAACATGGTATGTAAAACACTTATGTCCTGAAAAGTGTCTGACATATATAAGAATTTGATGTGGGAGAGGAAAAGAATCCACAATGTATGGTTTTTCTACTCTTTGGAAGTAAAAGTCCAATGTACAACATTAGACAAATTGCACATTTATGAGTGGAGGGACTTTGTCCTCTGAGAAGTTATGTTCTTTGGTGAATATATATTCCTTGTTCAAATATATTTGTTACTTAATCTATATAGGATGGTTTCATCTCTCTTTTTGAATATGAATGAAATTTGCTTCTATTCTAATTCTATTTAACTACTGGCACTTGTACTTTTAAAATAGTGGACAATATCAATTTACATATTTACTGTTGCATTCATTTTTTCTATACCCACATTTTGAAGGTGATGGGATACATGCATTTGAGATCATCATCCTGATGGCAAAATACTGGGAGAAAATTAACCCCTGAATATCCAGTATACTAGGCATGAACATTCTCAGAAATGTCAATGCACTGGGTAACAACAATAAGAAAACCTTTTAAGGATTTTGTCAATGTCAGTATTGCTTATTTTTTCTCAGTACAGCAATAAAATAGGTTCTTGCGATAAAATAATTTGCTCTACTTTATAATTTTTGATAAAATTTGATTTATCTAGTACATATGATGCTTATTAGAAAGTAGTAGCTATTCTTGGACTCTGCTCAGAAGCTATTACGGAGGGAGAGTCAATGCAGAGCACTGTGAATGGTCCAAACTCACTTCCTAATTTGATTTCATTTGCCGGTGTATCACACAATTAAATCAATAGGAACCAGTGTGAGGCAAAATTGAAATGCTTTTTCTACATTGCTCTTTGCAGTGTGCTAAAAGTATTTCATCTACCTCTCCTCACTCATTTTGCCAATACTGCCATGGGTGATATCTTTAATTATTCTCTTTTACAGATAAATAACTGGAACAAGAGATTCATAATATAATATGACTTGCCAAAGTCCCCCTATCTAGTAAATCCATTGGTTTGAAGGAAGGGCATAATTGGACACAAAATAACTAGTGCCCAATCTAGTTATGGTGGGAAGCTTATCATTTCACATACTGCTATATAAATCAACAGTAGACCTACCCTTTGGGTCTCTACAGACCACAGTGTTTTGGAATGATGCTGAAGTATCCCACAGGCAGGATGTAGCAATAAAAAATAAAGGGATTCTCTGAAGAGTGATTTGGTTAGATGCAACAAAATTTAAGGAAACATAAGCTGATAAATTGGATGTAAAAAAGAATCAATTAAGATCAAACAATTTTTGATAATGAAATAAATTCCTAGATTTTGTAAAAGTCTAAAAAATTAAAAAAAATTAAGATCTGGACACTAAAGTGTGTGACATATTGCAATCAAATATAACTCACACCATTTTCAAATTACACAGGTTCTAATCTCCAGCTTCCAAAACAAAACAATATTACAGCTAGCATTGGAAGGGACTTTTCTTTTTCTTTTTTTTTTTTTTTTTTTTTTGTAGGTGACTTACAGAGATCAGGAACCTGACATTAAGGAATTGGTCAATCATGGAGTGACCACAGTCTGTGTGCAAAATAACATTTTTGAACTCTAATAAATGTGCCTGGATTTAGTGTGGTGTGATAGGTTTTGAGATTATTTTTACAATTAAAATATTTAACTAAATTGCGCGTTTATCACCCAGTAACTTGATGTTATTGAAATCGAGTATAGCAGTTCTCAAACATGGCTGCATATAGCATCATTTGTTTGCTGCTGTTGTTTTGATACAGGGTCTCACTCCCATCAGGCAGGCTGGAGTGCAGTGGCATGCTAACAGCTCACTGCAGTCTTGACCTCCTGGATTCAGATGATTTTTCCCACCTCAGCCTCCCAGGTAGCTTAGACCACAGGTAGTATGGGCCTCAGCCTCCCAGGTAGCTGGGACCTCCTAGGTAGTGTGGGCCTCTGTCAGCAGACCCAAACCCTGCACTTTTTTTTAGATAAAAGAAAATACTATTTTTATTTTTTTTTTGTAGGGAGAGGGTTTCACATTAAATTGCCCAGAACACTTGGGCTCAAGCAATTCACCCTCCTTGGCCTCCCAAAGTGCTGGAATGACAGGCATGAACCACCATGTCCAGCCAGCATAATTTGTAAAGCATTAAAAATACTGAGGACAAGATTTTAATCCCTATGACTGTGGCTTAAAACATCTTGGGTGAGCTTATACATGAGACTGCAAAATCTTTCTAGGTGACTCAATCATGCAGCCAAAGTGGAAAAAGAGAGGTGCCCACTTAGGAAGAAATGAACATATGAACATGACTCTAGTTAAGCCACTTTTAAGTTTATGGAAAAGACCCAACAACATAGTTGGAACATTTTAAATTATCTTCCCTCAGTCATGTTTGGTCTTCCTTGTGACAGAAGGTCCAAATAAGCAACACACTGTAATTTATTCATGCAATGTCTTTCCAGCACACCTGGCTGGCTGTACTTCCTATTGCTGTCATGAATCCAGGGGCTTAGATGGGCCAGAAAAACAAAACCATTTTATGACTTAAGAACCATGCTCTTCTGGAGGGGTAGAGCAAGATGGCTGAATATGAACAGCTCCAGTCTCCAGCTCCCAGCACGTGCGACACAGAAGACAGGTGATTTCTGCATTTTCAACTGAGGTACTGGGTTTATCTCACTAGGGAGTGCCGGACAATCGGTGCTGGTCAGCTGTTGCAGCCCAACCAGCAAGAGGTGAAGAAGGGCAAGGCATCACCTCACCTGGGAAGCACAAGGGGGAAGGGAATCCCTTTTCCTAGCTAGGAGAACTGAGACACACAACACCTGGAAAATCAGGTTACTTGCACCCCAATACTGCACTTTAAGCAAATGGGCACACCAGGAGATTATATCCCACACCTGGCCAGGAGGGTCTCACACCCACGAAGCCTTCCTCATTGCTAGCACAGCAGTCTGCGATCTAACCGCAAGGCATAGCGAGGCTGGGGGAGGGGCGCCCACCATTGCTGAGGCGTAATTAGGTAAACAAAGCCTCTAGGAAGCTCGAACTGGGTGGAGCTCACAGCAGTTCAAGGAGGCCTGCCAGTATCTGTAGACTCCACCTCTGAGGACAGGGCACAGCTAAACAACAACAACAAAGAGCAGGAGAAACCTCTGCAGATGCAAATGACTGTGTCTGACTGCTTTGAAGAGAGCAGTGGATCTCTCAGCATGAAGGTTGAGATCTGAGAACGGACAGACTGCCTGCTCAAGTGGATCCCTGACCCGTGAGTAGCCTAACTGGGAGACATCCTCCACTAGGGGCAGATCAACACCCCACACCTCACACGGTGGAGTATACCCCTTAAAGGAAGCTTCCAAAGCAAGAATCAGAGAGGTACACTAGCTGTTCAGCAGTATTCTATCTTCTGCAGCCTCTGCTGCTGAGACCCAGGCA
>NW_016857602.1:0-2233 GCF_001698545.2 Rhinopithecus bieti | reverse complement strand
GAGACAGAATCTTGCTCTGTTACCCAGGCTGGAGTGCAGTGGTACGATCTTGGCTTACTGCAGCCTCCTCCTCCCACCACTCCCAGCTCATTTTTTTTTTTTTTTTTTTTTGAGATGGAGTCTCACTGTTGCTGAGGCTGGAGTGCAGTGCCGCGACCTCGGCTCACTGCAACCTCCTCCTCCTGGGTTCAAGAGATTCTTCTGCTTTCAGCCTCCCGAGTAGCTGGGATTACAGGCATGTGCCACTATACCCAGCTAATTTTTATATTTTAGTAGAGATGGGGTTTCGCCGTGTTGGCCAGGCTGCTCTTGAACTCCCCACCTCAGGTGATCCACCCACCTTGGCCTCCCAAAGTTCTGGAATTACAGGCGTGAGCCACCACACCCGACCCATGCTGTCTTTTGTGTCCTTTTAATATGCCGCCGTAATTCTTTGAGTACTTTCTTGCCTTTAGTAAAACAAGACATTCCAGGTTCATCTTCTATTTTGTCTGTCCTAGCCCTGATACTACCTGTTTCTCTGAAAAGCGCTGGTTACTTTTGGGGTGCTGCTTCTCCTAGGACCTTTCAGAGGACAGAAGCTAGGGAATATATGTATATTTATATGTCTGTACACACACACACGTATACACACATTTATGCCTATATTTTTCTATCCATACATATTGACTAATGAGTTCACATCAGTACCTCCAGTTGCAATGCAATACTGTAGGATTCCTTCTTCTTTTCTCCCTATGTTTGTAACTCATTGTTTGACAAACTTGATTTCCTTTCATCTTATTGAGAAACTTGATTTCCTTTCGTCTTATTATGTTTACTTATTTGATCAATCTCCTGTTGTAACCAATCTCCCATTGCTACTGCCTCCCACTTTCTGGCACATTAATACGCTAATTACCCAACTTGGCCTCTCATAGCTTGCCTCCTACATGGATGTTCTTGACACTTGGGGCTGTCCTGCTCACCTGTGAACCCCTCCAGTCTAGTTGGTTTCTTACTCCCCATTTTGGGCAGCCCTACTAGGTAGATAGCCTCCTATCTTGCTCATCCTGCTAGAATTTTGAATCCTGCCTAAAACTGCCCTTTGCTCCTGCTCCCTCAACCCCTATAGATGTCTTCCCTACCCTATTTGAATTCCAACACCCCATTCCGGGCTGCCATCTATGGAAATGCCCTCTTTAGTCAGTCTTCTACTTTCCCACCTTAGGCAACCCTTCTACACAGATGCCCTCCTTATTAGGCTCAGGCTCCAAGGCCTCACATGCCCTCCTCACCCTGTGTGGATTGTAACTCCCCGTGCTGGGCTCCCCCTCTCTTGCCTGGTGGTCACGCTGTTTATACCTGCTGGGTAACGTCTGATACCCAACCTCAGGCAATCCTTCTGTGTGGACATCCTGATTACTACTTAGGTTCTGCTACCCTCTGTTGGTTGCCCCTTGCATGGATACCCTTCTCACCCTCTCTGGCTCTGACATTTTATCCTGGGCTCTCCCTGCTAACTCCACAGAGACCCTTCTCATTCTACTCAGGCTTTTACTCCTTGGGCTAGGCTGTCCATCCATATGGAGATTCGCGTTCTGCTTGGGTTCCAACCTCCCACCCTACACAGACCCCCTGTGCATCAGCCTTCTTTCTTGTGTGGATGCTGTCCTCATCCCATTTCCTTGGGCACCAACATTCTGACCTGAGCCATTCTCCTCTGCACAGATACTAATATATTCTTCACCCCGCTTAGGCTCTGGCACCACACACTAGGCTGTCTTATATAGATACTTTCTTCATGTTGCTCGGACTCTGCATCTGGAATATCTCTTGCCCCTCTCATCCACTCATTTATGTCCTCCTCACCCTGCTTAATCTCTGAAATCCCTTCCCAGGTCTCCCCCTCTTCTCTATAGGTATCCTTCCCCCTCCCTGCTAGGCTTCTGATACCCTCCTCTGAGCCTTCCTTATTCCTCTTGGACTATATCTGAGTCCAAAGTTCTTAAAACACTATTGAAAAGGTACTCTTGTAAGATATCTAAAAATTATAAATAAACCATAAATGTTTTACTCAGTGATGTATGGATCCTTGATAACTTGAGAGTTTTGTTCTTTCTAGGATAGACTCAAGTAATTTCTTCAGAAAATAACAAAGAAATGTAAAATGTAGATAATCAGAATAGTTAGGTGACTGGTATATTCCATTCTGTCTTTCATGCTAAGAGGTTATTTAGAAAACAATTTTCTT
>NW_016857601.1:0-492 GCF_001698545.2 Rhinopithecus bieti | reverse complement strand
CGCCCGCCCTCCGGCCCCTCCGGAAACCCGAGGCGGCCGCCGCCGGGGAGGGCCGGAGCCTGGGGGGAAGCGCAGGGGGAGGGGAGCGCCGCCCCGCGGCTTTGTCCCGACCTAGGGCCGGACGCGGCGCGGAGATACCCCTGTCAGCCTCTCCCCTTTGGCTGAACTTCCCCGCTCTGGGGGTGGAGTCGGGGGAGGGGGGAGCTCCTGCTGAGACCCTGGGCTCCAGTCCTGACTGCCCATGGTTCCAGGGCGCAGGGCCCATCCTTGACACCCTCAGCGCTGACTTCTATTGGCAGTCCCAAGTTGGGCTGAGTCCTGTGTACCTAGGATCAACTTGCCACGCCACCCCCAAGGATGCCCTACCGCTGCGCCTGATCCATCCGTCCCGAATGGGGGGTCCATCTGCACCTGTCTTGCCTGTATCCCTCTCTACACGGAGGGGTCTGTCTCCCAAACTCCTCAGGCTGCATCCCCAACCCCATCCCTGTG
>NW_016857600.1:0-1063 GCF_001698545.2 Rhinopithecus bieti | reverse complement strand
GTGATAGGGGGCACACTCAATTTAAACCAGATTCTTACCTGTGCTAATTTAAAATACTTTTTCATTTTCACAGGCAGTGATGATTAATTTGTAGGTCATGGGATCAAAAGATTACTAAGATTACTTAAGTTTTATTAAGAGAGAATTTTGCAAAATGAAAACAAAATCCAGGATAAGGTTACGAGCCTCGCTCTGCAGTTTGTGTGAGTGCAGTGATGGAAAGGAGCTGCAGAGCTAGTGCGGGTGACTTTTAGTGAATTTAGAACTAGTTTCGCCCAATTTTTCAGACAGAATAGAGACCCATCCATGCTAATAGGAACATTCATGCCCAACTCTGGACTCTAGGGGAAGATTCCTAAGTGGCTACTCAGTATTTATGGGAAGGCAACAGCTAAGCATTGATTCAACATGCTCCAGATTCTATCCACTGCCCTCCCTTTTTGTGGGGGACACAGGGGAATAGGAGTCATTCTGGCCCAAAGGTCCTGCTGCTTCAGAAGAATCATGAGAGGAGACTCCACCAAAGCCAGAATGAGGCTGTTCTCCCTTTTCTCCCCCATCCCCAGACCAGAAGGCATACTATTACACCTTCCCTAACTCAAAATGGACAGTCACAACGTCCAATGTATTTTATTGCTCTCTTCATCCTTAAGAGATCTAGAATTCCTGCTAATTAAAAATAGAAAAGGCATATTTGGGGTTATTGGCACTCAGATCAAGGAGATGGTACCCTAAGCAGTGATCAAGACTCATCATTCACTGGACTAGGCAGTCATTTGTTCATGGTGTCTTCTTCCTGTGCAACCACCACAGTAGAAAACAACAAAAGAAAATGGGAGGGTGAAGGAACCCAGGCCCATTTTTCAAGAAACATTAAGTTCTTCTCAATATAGCCTTTGCTTTTGAGCAATCTCTAGCAATGCAAGGCTTCTCGTTTGCTATTAAAAGTGCTTAATTGTGACCACCAAGGCTGCACTATGAAGTGATTGCTAAGATAAGTGCCATGGTTCAATCAGAATTTCCTCTCGCAGGGGTTACATCAAAGTCCAGTTTCACAGCACTT
>NW_016857599.1:0-887 GCF_001698545.2 Rhinopithecus bieti | reverse complement strand
TTTCTTCTAAATTTTCTAGCTTATTTGCATAGAGGTGTTTATAGTATTCTCTGATGATAGTTTCGTATTTCTGTGGGATCAATGGTGATATCCCCTTTAACATTTTTTATTGTGTCTATTTGATTGTTCTCTTTTCTTCTTCATTGGTCTGGCTAGATTTGCAAATCTTTTCAAAAAACCAGCTCCAGGATTCATTGATTTTTTGAAGAGTTTTTCATGTCTCTGTCTCTCTAAGTTCTGCTCTGATCTTAATTATTTCTTGTCTTCTGCTAGCTTTTGAATTTGTTTGCTCTTGCTTCTTTAGTTCTTTTAATTGTCATGTTAGGGTGTTGATTTTAGATCTTTTCTGCTTTCTCCTATAGGCATTTAGTGCCATAAATTTTCCTCTAAACACTGCTTTAGCTGTGTCCCAGAGATTCTGGTACATTGTGTCTTTGTTCTCATTGGTTTCAAATAACTTATTTATTTCTACCTTAATTTTGTTATTTACCCGGTAGACATTCAGGAGCAGATTCTTCAGTTTCCATGTAGTTGTGCAGTTTTGAGTGAGTGTCTTAATCATGAGTTCTAATTTGATTGCACTGTGGTCTGAGAGACTGTTTGTTATAATTTCCGTTCTTTTGTATTTGCGGAGGAGTGTTTTACTTCCAATTATGTGGTCAGTTTCAGAATAAGTGTGATGTGGTGCTGAGAAGAATGTATGTTCAGTTGATTTGGGGTAGAGAGTTCTGTAGATGTCTATTAGGTCTAATTGGTCCAGAGCTCAGTTCAAGTCCTGAATATCCTTGTTAATTTTCTGATCTGTCAAATGTTTACAGTAGGGTGTTAAAGTCTCCCACTATTATTGTGTGGGAGTCCAAGTCTCTTTGTAGGAACTTGCTTTATGA
>NW_016857598.1:0-323 GCF_001698545.2 Rhinopithecus bieti | reverse complement strand
GATGTGTGAATTCATCTCACAGATTTACACCGTTGTTTTCATTGAGCAGTTTACTAACACTCTTTTCGTGGAATCTGCAACATATTGTTTCATAACGGATTGAAGCCTAGCGTGACAATTGAAATTTCCTCAGACAAAAGCAAAAAGAAGCTTTCTGAGGAACTGCTTTGTGATTTGCAAATTCATCTCACAGATTTACACAATTCTTTTCATGGATCAGTTGGGTAACATCTTTTTGGGGGGAATCTGAAAAGGGATATTTTGGATTGCATTGTAACTTATGGTGACAAAGTAAATATCCTCAGATATAAACTGGAAAGAAA
>NW_016857597.1:0-882 GCF_001698545.2 Rhinopithecus bieti | reverse complement strand
AAAAAAAAAAGAATAGAAATAAAATTAAATGGTATGTAAATTTCACCTCAGTGAAACTTTTCATTTACTTATTTTTTCTTTTCTTTTTCCTTTTTTCATTTTTTTTTTTTTTTTTTTTTTTTTTGAGACAGAGTCTTGCTCTGTTGGCCAGGCTGGAGTGCAGTGACATGATCTTGGTTCACTGCACCCCCTGCCTCCCAGGTTGAAGCGATTCTCCTGCCTGAGCCTCCCTAGTAGCTGGGATTACAGTTGCATGCCACTACACCCGGCTAATTTTTGTATATTTAGTAGAGATGCGGTTTTGCCATGTTGGCCAGGCTGGTCTTGAACTTCTGACCTCAAGTGATCCACCTGCCTCAGCCTCCCAAAGTGCTGGGATTACAGGCGTGAGCCATTGCACCCCACCCATTTATTTATGTTTTCAAGACAGGGTCTCACTCTGTCCCCCAGGCTAGGCTCCAGTGGTGTGAACTCCTGGGCTCAAGCCATCCTCTTGCCTCAGCCTCCCAAGTGGATAGGTCTACAGGTGCCTACCACCACACTTAGCTAACTAAAAAAATTTTTATAGAGACTAGTCTCAAACTCCTGGCCTCAAGCGATCCTCCTGCTTCAGCCTCCTAGAGTGCTAGGATTACAGGTGTTCCCAATCTCAACGAAGCTATTTTTTTAAAATAACAATAATAATAATAATTGGGTAAACTTAAGACAGGACAACTCTGAGTAATTAGTGAACTTGGAAGATAATACTGAAGAATACATTCAAAACACATCACAAAAGAGATAAAAAATGAGACAGGATGGAAAAAACATACAATTAATCTGAGTTCCAGAAGAAGAGACTATAAAGGAATTATAGAAAATAGCATTAAGGTCGTGTGCAGT
>NW_016857596.1:0-252 GCF_001698545.2 Rhinopithecus bieti | reverse complement strand
AAGCATTCCCTTTGAAAACTGGCACAAGACAAGGATGCCCTCTCTCACTCCTCCTATTCAACATAGTATTGGAAGTTCTGGCCAGGGCAATCAGGCAATAGAAAGAAATAAAGGATATTCAAATAGGAAGAGAGGAAGTCAAATTGTCTCTGTTTACAGATGACATGATTCTATATTTAGAAAACCCCATAGTCTCAGCCCCAAAACTTTTTAAGCTGATAAGCAACTTCAGCAAAGTCTCAGGATACAAAA
>NW_016857595.1:0-1358 GCF_001698545.2 Rhinopithecus bieti | reverse complement strand
TGTGGTCACTTTAGACAAATGGGTTACTCAAGAGAAGGAATTAGAGAAAAGGAAGATCAAACATGTCTCAGGTCATTTGGTCCCCTTTCAAACTGTACAGTGCTTCTGCTTTCTGGAGCTTTGAACTATATCATGCGGATGCATGCTGGGCATTAAAGGATTTTCCTGCCTCCCTAATATTACTTCTCGTTCTGATATAGTTCATCCATTGAAAATTGGGGGCTTATTTTCTATTTCAGGTACAAATTTACCTTTCCCAATTTAATCCCATTAGTTTTCATTATACCATTCAAATTGCCTCTATAATTTCCATCTCATTAGAATTTTTAAATTTCTGTAGACAGTTTGCATAGCAGCTTCTTAGTCATTAGTCAGATGCACCTGTTATCTCTTCTTTGATCTTTTTACTAAAGTAAATTCTTGCAGTCACTCAATCCCAATGGTTTTACAGATCCTTTTCTTTTCTATTTCCTTTCAAATATCTACATTTTCTTGAGCACAGCACATCAAGATTCCTTCTCCCATTATAGTGGTCAGAATTTTTTAAAATATAGTACAGATTAGTGCTTATGTTCATGTATCACCTGTGACATGTGGGATACTAAAGCTGATGTTTATGCTTTGAAGTGGGCAAAGGGATATTTGACTAGATGATCTTAAAATTAACTTTTAATCCTGTGATTTTATAATTTTCTTCAAAGATGACAAATTAGTTTTCATTTATAAATTGTGCAGCAAAGCAGTGATCTATCAAAAGAATTGAAAATGTCAAATGCCAATCTTTTCCAGCATACTCTTCCAATCTTTATAAGTGTGAAAATATGTTTTTTGAATGGTGTGCATAGTGTTTATGGATTATGTTGTATTTTTCTTCCATCAGTGGCTACTATTTTGTATAGAAATTCCCATGTAACCTACTATTCGCCTTCTTGTCATTTAAGAGTTAGGTATGCATCTTTTGCATTACTATATCACAGCTTGTCTAACTATTTGAATATGCAACTCTTAAAAGCCATTTTCCCAGAGTTATAAAATGACAACAATATATGGCAGGTGACTGATTCATTAAATTGAGAAATAAACTTGATTTTAGTACTAAGTTTACCACTAATAATTCATAGAATGCCTGTAGAATACAGAAATGTCATTTTATAGTCTTAAATTATTTTTTATTTTAGAAAAACACATATGAATTGCATGATTCACTGTCTTGCAATGCTGTGTTTCTATAGTTTATCCATTGTTGCCTTTTAAATTTAATATTTTAATGTTTCTGTAAAGTACAATGTTTTTACTGTATATCCCTTTGTGTAAAAACTAAGTTTACACATAATTTTTCTTTCTGTCCAGCCTCAAGG
>NW_016857593.1:0-886 GCF_001698545.2 Rhinopithecus bieti | reverse complement strand
CTGCTGCATGAAGAGAAAGGTGTAATTGTGCAAAGCAGTTTCTCAGAAATCTTCTTTCTAGTTTTATATGAGGTTATTTCCTTTGCAATGATCATCTTCAGTGCTCTCTGAAAAATCCCTTTGTGGATTCTAAGAAAACAATATTAGCAAACTGCTCAATGAAAAGTTCAGTGTAAATAAGAGACATGAATTTACACATCACAAAGTAGTTTCACAGAAAGCTTCTTTATAGTTTTTGCCTGAGGATATTTCCTTTGTCACCATAAGCTTCAATGTGCTCCAAAATATCCCATTACAGATTCCAAGAAGACAGTGTTACCAAACTGCTCAATGAAAAAAATGGTGTAACTCTGTGAGATGAATTCACACATCACAAGGCAGTTTCTGAGAAAGTTGCTTTTTGGTTTTTATCTGAAGATGTTTAGATTTTCACCAATTCCTCAAGGCACACGCGAATTTCCCTATGCAGATACTGCAAAAATAGTGTTACCAAACTACTCCATGAACATAAATGTGTAAATCTGTGAGAAGAATTCACACACCACAAAACAGTTTCTCAGAAAGCTTCTTTTTTGTTTTCATCTCAGGATATTACTTTGTCAATATAGGCTTCAAAGTACTCCCAAATATCCTATTGCAGATCCCACAAAAACAGTGTTAGCCTCTGATCCATGAAACAAAAGGTGTAACTCTGTGAGATGAATTCACACATCACAAAGAACTTTCTCCGAAAGCTTCTTTCTCTTTTTTATCTGAGGAAAATTACTTATAACCATAGGCTTCAATGCAATCCAAAATGTCCCTCCTCAGATTCCTCAAAAACAGTGCTACAAAACTCCACCATGAAAAAAAATCGTGTAACTCTGTGAGATGAATTTACAAATCA
>NW_016857592.1:0-887 GCF_001698545.2 Rhinopithecus bieti | reverse complement strand
TTTTGATTCTCATGTCTATTTAGACCCAATTGGAGTCCCACGAGGAACACCAGATCAATTTAAAGCTTGAAATCAAATAACTGCAGGATTTAAGTCAATATTTGGGTGGGTGACAGTTAATAAAAATGTAGATTAGATAAACTACATCTATTACAACCAACAGCAACGAGGTTTTCATGAGTTAAAAGAAAACCTCAACCCTTTCGGCCTCAACCCTGAGGCTACCTGACCTGACAAAACTCTTTATACTCCATGTGTCAGAAAGAGAAAAAATGGCAGTTGGAGTTTTAACCCAGACTGTGGGGCCCTGGCCAAGGACAGTGGCCTATCTCTCAAAACAATAGACAAGGTTTCCAAAGGCTGGCCCGCAGGTCTAAGGGTCCTAGCAGCAATGGCCCTGTTAGCACAAGAAGCAGATAAACTAACCCTTAGGCAAAACCTGAATATAAAGGCCCCCCATGCTGCGGTAACTTTAATAAATACCAAAGGATGTCATTGGTTAACAAATACTAGATTAACCAAGTACCAAAGCTTGCTATATGAAAATCCCCACATAACCATTGAAGTTTGCAACACCCTAAACCCCACCACCTTGCTCCCGGTATCAGAGAGCCCAGTTGAACATAACTGTGTAGAGGTGTTGGACTCAGTTTATTCTAGCAGGCCCAACCTCCAAGACCATCCTTAAACATCAGTAGACTGTGAGCAGTACGTGGACGGGAGCAGCTTTGCCAACCCCTGCAGAGTGACTCTGAAGAAGACGACAAGCCTTGCTCCAGTCACACCCGGAAGCTGACTGGTCCACTCATGGCCAAAGCATGAGAAAACTCATCACGGGACTCATTTTCCTTAAAATTTAGACTTTTACAGTAAGGACTTCAACAGAC
>NW_016857591.1:0-493 GCF_001698545.2 Rhinopithecus bieti | reverse complement strand
GTGAGCCACCACACCCGGCCTGGCTAATATTATTTAGAGTTTGACATTACGTATTTTATTGGACTAGACCCATGCTGTCCCATATAGCAGCCACTAACCAGACGTAGGTATCGAGGGCTTAAAATGTGCCTAGTCTGGGAGGCCAAGGTGGGCGGATCATCTGAAGTTGGGAGCTCGAGACCAGCCTGGCCAACATGGTGAAACCCCCTCTCTACTAAAAATACAAGAATTAGCCAGGCGTGGTGGGCGCCTGTAGTCCTAGCTACTCGGGAGGCTGAGGCGCAGAATCACTTGAACCCTGGAGGCGGAGCTTGAAGTGAGCCGAGATCGCGCCATTGCACTCCAGCCTTGAGCGAGGCTCTGTCTCAAAACAAACAACAACAACAAATGTTGCTAGTCTGATTTGAGATGTGCTGTAACTGTGAAAAACACACTGGATTTCAAAGGCTTAGTACAACATAAAACATAAAACATCTCAATATATATATATATA
>NW_016857590.1:0-973 GCF_001698545.2 Rhinopithecus bieti | reverse complement strand
GACGCAGAAGATATACATCAACTCTGTGGGCAATACAAAAAAGTGACCGGGCTCAGTGGCTCACGTCTGTGATCCCACCATTTTAGGAGGCCAAGGTGGAAGTGTACCTGGACGTCAGGAGTTTGAGATCAGCGTGAGCAAAATAGTGAGACCCCCATCTCTTCCAAGAAAACAATTAAATTAAATTAAAACATTAGCCCAGGGTGGTAGCGCTTACATTTTAAGAGACCCTCTTTTTTCACATATACATATTAAAAAAAACCACTACAGTAACAACAGCCTGTTATCCCCATTTTCCCATCACACAAAGAGCTCCACTGCTAGCTAATAAGATATTTTGATGAGCAGATAAATGCACATTTTTTTCCTACAATATGTGTGCAGTATATGGCATTTTACAACTTCGCGCTGTTATTTTAATCAATTTCCCTTATCTAAAGAGTTTACAAAGAGTGATTTTAATGTCTGCTTATTGTTTCTCCTCCTGAATTCTCCATACTAAAGTGTTAACCAATTCCCTAGGAATTTATTAATCAACAAGATTTTTTAAATAATTCATCTTCTTCCTGCTGATTAAGTACCACCTTTAACATTATACGTACTCAGAACTATTACCAAAATTCTATTCTGTCTATAATTTAATCAAGATGGTTTGCAAAAGGGAATCTTTGTTCACAGTTAAAAGTTTAGAAAATTCACATTAGGGGCCGGGCGCAGTGGCTCACGCCTGTAATCCCAGCACTTTGGGAGGCCGAGGCGGGCGGATCACAAGGTCAGGAGATCGAGACCACGGTGAAACCCCGTCTCTACTAAAATACAAAAAATTAGCCGGGCGCGGTGACGGTGCCTGTAGTCCCAGCTACCCAGGAGGCTGAGGCAGGAGAATGGCGTGAACCCGGAAGGCGGAGCTTGCAGTGAGCCGAGATCGCGCCACTGACCTCCAGCCAGGGGGACAGAGCGAAACTCCGTCTCA
>NW_016857589.1:0-972 GCF_001698545.2 Rhinopithecus bieti | reverse complement strand
TAATCCTTGCCCCATTTCTTGTTTTTGTCAGGTTTGTCAAAGATCAGATGGTCACAGATATGTGGTATTATTTCTGAGGCCTCTGTTCTGTTCCATTGATCTACATCTCTGTTTTGGTACCAGTACCATGCTGTTTTGGTTACTGAAGCCTTCTAGTATAGTTTGAAGTCAGGTAGGGTGATGCCTCCAGCTTTGTTCTTTTGGCTTAGTACTGTCTTGGCAATGCAGGCTATTTTGGTTCCATATGAACTTTAAAGCAATTTTTTTCCAATTCTGTGAAGAAACTCATTGGTAGCTTGATGGGAATGGCATTGAATTACCTTGGGCAGTATGGTCATTTTCATGATGTTGATTCTTCCTATCCATGAGCATGGTATGTTCTTCCATTTTTTTGTGTCCCCGGGTATTTCATTGAGTAGTGGTTTGGAGTTCTCCTTGAAGAGTCCTTCACATTCCTTGTAAGTTGGATTCCTAGATATTTTACTCTCTCTGAAGCAATTGTGAATGCGAATTCACTCATGATTTGGCTCCCAGTTTGTCTGTTATTGGTGTATAAGTACACTAGTAACTTTTGCACATTGATTAAACTGCCTAGCCATAAGCAGAAAGCTGAAACTGGATCCTTTCCTTACCCTTTAAACAAAATAAATTCAAGATGGATTAGAGACTTAAATGTTAGACCTAAAACCATAAAACCCTAGAAGAAAACCTAGGCAATACCATTCAGGACATAGGCATGGGCAAGGATTTCAAGTCTAAAACACCAAAAACAATGGCAACAAAAGCCAAAATTGACAAATGGGATCTAATTAAACTAAACAGCTTCTGCACAGCAACAGAAACTACCATCAGACTGAACAGGCAACCTACAGAATGAGAGAAAATTTTTGCAATCCACTGATCTGACAAAGGGCTAATATCCAGAACCTACAAAGAACAAACAAATTTACAATAAAAAAAAAACATCAAAAA
>NW_016857588.1:0-1267 GCF_001698545.2 Rhinopithecus bieti | reverse complement strand
TGCTGCTTTTGGCTTGTATCACCAATGAGGGAGCAAAGTTAGAACTCGAAACTGGGGTGGGGGGTGGTGACTGTATAATTAGGTCACAAAGAAATGTGGTAAGGACTTTGCATGAATAAAGTAGGTGCTTTATAAGGATTCATTAAGAGCTGAATTTATTTGACTTCAGTTTACAGTACTGCCTCTCTCCTAGATTTGAAACGAATGCAATAAAATGTACAGATATTATATAGTGTTAAAAGGTCTCTTTCATGCTAGGCTAGCCACGAGTCTTGTCAAATTCATTAGTTTAATTTTTACCATTTAAAACAACAGAGCTGACTTTACAAAAGTAAAAGCTGCTTAGTAGCAACAGAGCTAGTCTTCCCATCAACTGCTTGCTGTTTACAGGCCACAACCTGGCCACTGTAAACACGACACATCCATCAGGTACATATATTTTTAAGTGAACACACACATTTGGTCTAGTAAACATCAATAAGTCTAAACACCTGTAACAAGCACACTTCATTTTAGGACAAGAGGTTTTTTGTTTTTTGGTTTTTTTTTTTTTACATATACAAAATCCCACAAATTTAATGTGCATCAATATCCATGCAGTAAATAAATGTTTTACAAATAAAGTTCTTTGTAAATGATAAAATATTACACTGGACCCAAAATTCCATACAAACATTAATACATGATTTCTCATCCATTTTGACTAAATATAGGATTACTGAAAATGTGCTGTAGAAAGGCCACTCTCCTGTACAGTTGTGCAAAGTCTGCAAAACGATAGTGATTCAATGGTGGTTTCAAAAGCAAAGAAGAAGATCCCCGCTGTGGAGTTGTTACTTTCTCCTCTACAGCAAAAATATTCACTGGCATATATCTGAACTCTTAAAGATGAAAGTACATTCACTGAGCTGTACAGGCAACAGTATAAAGCTGATTAGAAGTAGATTTTAGGATATAGAATAGTAAAGGAGGTTCCCTTTCTCCTCCTGAAAAAAACAGCAAATTGTGACTTGTACGTTATGCAGCCAGACACTAAAAAGCAGCACAGTCATTTTCATGCTGTGATCACTTTCAAAAACAAGACGCTTATAAATGGAAATATATGAAGAGGACTTTTTCTTAACTTCATCCACTCTACAGAACAATTCATGAAGCTAGGAAAAAACCCTCTATATTGTTTCTCTCATAAGTCAATGTGACATCTCTCCGAATGACCATCACCCGCTTGCTCCTTAGTAGGGAAGTACATTTTTATTTTTCAGTGTTG
>NW_016857587.1:0-1270 GCF_001698545.2 Rhinopithecus bieti | reverse complement strand
CGAGTAGCTGGGACTGCAGATGCCTGCCACCTTGCCCGGCTAATTTTTGTATTTTTAGTAGAGATGGGGTTTCACCATGTTGGCCAGGATGTTCTCGATCTCATATTTTCCACCCGCCTCACCCTCCCAAAGTGCTGGGATTACAGATGGCAGCCACTGTGCCTGGCCCAGTGTTTTTATATTAGGTTGAACAAAGAGAAGCAACTGTGGTCAATCTCTCATTTTTTGAGGTCTTGTTTTTCTCATTATACATACTGTGACACTATACTCTGATCCCTAGACTGCTTTGATTTCCTTTCTTCCTGAAGTCTCTTATTGTCCCTCAAAGTCCTTTTCCTTTTTTAGCCAGCCTAGACTTCACGGCCTTCACCTCCATTTACCTTTTGCCAGTACTGCATATACCCTCACCCTCCTGTCCTTTTGCCTCACTTTTCTGAAAATGCCTAAACACGTTTCCATTTCCACTGTGCCTGAACTGGTAAATGTTGCTAAACCAACTCACAAGATCATAACTTTGCTGACTGGAATCACTAAAATTATAGTGTATACCATCTGTGCAGTGACCTTAAAATTGAATTGTAATCCAGTGACTGATATAGAGACCTCTACTCTTGGAACAATTTTGGTTGATTGGTAGCAGCTACCTGAATGTACTATATGTGGGGGAGGGTTGCGAAAGTACAGTTGGACTCAGCTGGAAAAATTGCTGTGATTGAATAATGATGTCTATCATGTGTGAAGAAAGACAATGGTGGCTTTTATCATATAATTCCCTTTTTACATTAACATTGACCCCAAAGTTGCATTTCAAACATATAATCCTAGCTTTAAACCTATTCTGTTAAGATAAAGACTCTAGGGGGCGTAGCAAGATGGCCGAATAGGAACAGCTCCAGTCTCCAACTCCCAGCGTGAGCGACACAGAAGACTAGTGATTTCTGCATTTTCAACTGAGGTACTGGGGTCATGTCACTGGGGGGTGCCGGACAATCGGTGCTGGTCAGCTGCTGTAGCCCGACCAGCGAGAGCTGCAGCAGGGCGAGGCATCGCCTCACCTGGGAAGCGCAAGGGGGAAGGGAATCCCTTTTCCTAGCCAGCGGAACTGAGACACACAACACCTGGAAAATCGGGTAACTCCCATCCCAATACTGTGCTTTAAGCAAACTGGCACACCAGGAGAATACATCCCACACCTGGCCGGGAGGGTCGCACGCTCACGGAGCCTCCCTCATTGCTAACACAGCAGTCTGTGGAGATCTAACCGCAAGGC
>NW_016857586.1:0-973 GCF_001698545.2 Rhinopithecus bieti | reverse complement strand
GTGTTTTTGAGTAAAATAGTTTTATTTTCTTCCTTGTCTTGTAATGTTATTCTGGAGTCAGATTGGAAAGTAAATCACGATATATAGGGTTAGGTAAAACCCATCTGATGAGAATGTACGGTTTGTAGGGCATGACTCCCCAGACCCCTTAGATAAGAGTTTGGGCAAGAGAAGAAAAAAAATCAGAGCTTAGTCCTCAAATCTGTGGAAATTCTACAGCTATTTCTACTTGGAAGTTGCAGGATTTCCTTTATTACTAAACTTAGAAAAATTCTAATGGAATGTGTAGTTAAAATTAACCTGGAAACACAGGTAAAAATAGCAAACTATATTCTTTCTTTGATGTACCCTTTACTGTTCTATGAACTTGGCAATGATGGATTAACTACAAAAATAAAACATCAAAGGAACATAGACAAAATAAACACATCTTTATATACCAGAGACAAAATAGAAAGCTGGAGTGGTTAATGGAATTGAAGTAACCTACTCCAAAACAGGCAGTGGGAGGTGCAGCGTCACTTCTTATGGGGTAAGAAAAGCTAGAGGTTTTCTGTGTGAAACGCAGAAATAAAATTGGCTTCACTTCTTAAATCCAGGAGCTATAATTCATTAAAGTAGGGTGAAAAATTGTAGACAACTTCTGCCTGAGGCTACAACTTATATGGAGATGCCATGCAATGTAAGCCTGAGGATACTGATGTAGCCTCAGGACAGGACTGCCTGAGGCTCACAAACCAATTCTATATATCCTTCACATCCCTGCCAGAGAGGAGTCCTATGACTTCCTTTTGAGAGCTACTTCTCAACTGCGGACCCTACAATATTCATGGAAGGTAGCCTCATAACTGTTTTTTTTAGGAAGGAATTACATAAGAATGTAAAAGAAAAAACAATGCAAGTCAAATATATATATATATAAAATACATATAAGTATATATATGTGTGTGTATATATGTATACACACACATAT
>NW_016857585.1:0-1328 GCF_001698545.2 Rhinopithecus bieti | reverse complement strand
TTTCATCTTTAAAGTATATTGATATGCCTGAATATTTAATTTGAGCAGCAAACATCTGTAGGCGTACTTTACATTTGGATTAACAGCTAGGAAGAGAATTATTCAATGTGTTTTCATTGCAATATGCATTTCAAAAGCATATTTTACATTTAAATTGTGTAGCTATATTCTGTGTATTTATCCTCTTAAAACTTAAGATATCTGGTGTGAACATTTCTCTGGTTCCTTAAAGGTTTCTTGAAATCTTCATTTTTAGTGGCAACAGGCTTACCTTTGGATATGTTTGTAACATAAAAGCAGTCTTTTGTTGTTTAATATTTTGGTTATATTTTCCAGCAGTCCACAGAGGTGTGATGAACTGGCAGAATTTGTTCCTATACTTCATATCCCAAGCATAAGCTGCTGAAATGGGATTCTAGGGAAGTGAAGTTTTGGTTTTGTTTTGTTTTTTTGTTTGCTTGCTTGTTTCTTTTTTTTGCTTTTCCTATCCACCAATATATCTGCCTGTAGCAATATATTGACACTGATTATTTTTTAAAGTAAATATTTGTCCCCCTGTTGATGGAGATTTAGTTGTCTCATTGTTTGCTCTTTTCCGATAGAGGCAGCCAATATGCAGTGTGCACCATTTGTGTTAGTGTAAATGTATAGCTGTGTGAATTGACAGATTTGGAATGAGTAGATTAAAACACACTTGCATTTTAAATATATATAAGCCCTGAGACATTCCTCTACCAAGTGAATGAGCACAGCTATGCTTCCACTCCATTGCCAACATTAGCGTTATCAAACTTTTATCTTAACGGTGTTCTAGGGAAAATAACGGTTCCTTTGTTTCATTAATTTGCATTTATGATTTTGTTCATGTTTATTCAACATCTGATAATCTTGCTCATACTTGTTAGACATTTTATTTTTTTCTGTAATCTGTGCATGCTTTTCACCATTTTTCAGTTTTGTTCTCGTTTGCTTTAACTGATTTGTAAGAGCTGCTTGACAATATTAAATGTCATCATTTTAATCCCGGTTATGCCTCCATATTATTGCAACTATTTTTTCCATTGTATTGTTTTTCTTTATTTTATGCCATATGTAAACTTTTAATGTTTATGCAGTGAGATTGATAAATATTTCTCCTTATTCCTTCCAGGTTTTGTAACATGCTTGGGAAGGACATTTTTCAGATTTATTCTTAAAAGTTACAACCAAACAAAGTGACTCATTCTTGTGATCTCAGCATTTTGGAAGACCTAGACAGGAGGATCACTTGAGGCCACGAGTTTGAGATCAGCCTGGGTGGGCAACATGGGAAGACTCTGTCTCTCCAA
>NW_016857584.1:0-2154 GCF_001698545.2 Rhinopithecus bieti | reverse complement strand
AATAAAATAAAATAAAATAAAATAAAATAAAAAAATACCATATGTGAGCTAAGTCCCAGCAGTAGAGTTGGATCAGTCAGGTGCTGAGTAAATGGGTGCAGAGATACCTCACAAGATCCTTTGTGGCATGGCCAATGCAGAGTCTTTTATCTTCTAGAAGACTGGCTCAGAAACATGTCAAAATAATCAAAGTAAGGGACCGAGTATAAAAAGAGAGTTATGTCACTGTGATGGTTAACATTGAGTGTCAATTTGATTGGATTGAAAGATGAAAAGTATTGTTCCTGGGTGTTTCTGTGAAGATGTTGCCAAACGAGATTAATATTTGAGTCAGTGCACTGGAAGAGGCAGACCCATCATCAGTCTGAGTGGACAGCATATAATCACCTGCCAGCAAGACTAGAAAAAAAGCAGGCAGAAATCAGAAGGATTTGACTTGCTAAGTCTTCCAGTCTTTACCTTTCTTTCTTGTTGGATGCTTCCTGCCTGAACATCAGACTCTAAGTTCTTCGGATTTTTGATTCTTGGAATTAAATTACTGATATGCCAAAGGGTCTCAGCCACAGACAGAAGACTGAACTGTTAGCTTCTCTACTTTTGAGATTCTGTGACTTGGACTGGCGTTCTTGCTCCTTAACTTGCAGACAGACTGTTGTGAGACTTCACCTTGTGATTGTGTGAGTTAATACTCTTAACAAACTCCCCTTCATATACACATCTATCCTGTTAGCTTTGTCCTTTCAGAGAACCCTGACTAATACTGTCACTTAAGTTCTGGGTCTAGGACAACCTAGATATGGTTGTCACCCTCCCTATTTGGCAGAGTTTATGCAGTAGAGAGTCACATCACCTAGGTGATGAACAAAATGATATATCATAATACCCCTGTGAGCAGGGCAGAAGAAGGAGAATTGCATCAACTAGGCTTTGGACACAGTAATAGATCACAAACCTTTTTGTTGGAAGGTTAAGCAATAGAGAGGAGTCACATCAACTAATTGCTGGATCCAGCAATATATTGCAACCACCCCTGAGAGAAGGGCCCAGGGAGAAGAGTAACATAATTCACACGAAAGGTCCAGAAATACCTCACAATGCTTACTATGGGAAGGAGACAGAAAAAGGAGGAGAGTCAGATAACTTCATTGTTGAACCAAGTTATGTCTCAGAATCACCCCCGTGGGTAGGTGTTTAGACAAGCTATGTGTTACAATCCTAGTTGTGGGTAAATCCCAGGAAAAGGAGGAGAGACAAAAATCTAGGCGATGGGTCTGGAGATATATCACAATAATCCCTGTGGGCAGGGAACACAGAAGACAAAAGAGTCACATAAAAAAGTTTATGGATCCAGAGATATATTACAATCTCTCATATGGGCAAAGTTGAGGTAAGAAAGAAGAGTCATATCAAATAGTTGATAGGCCTAAAGATGTGTTGTAACGTTCCCTGTGGGCAAGTTTCAGACAGGAGACTTATATCTGCTTAGTGTTGGGTTTAGCAATATGTTGCAATGTCTTTAGAGTTTAGGACCAAGACAAAAGAACAATAACATTTTGGTGTTTAGACCAGTGATATTTCAGTCTCTCTGCAGACAGAACATATAAAAAATGAGTCACAATAGTTAGGTGTTGGATCCAATGATATGCCACACTGTCCCACTTGAACAGAGACCCATCAGAAGACAAAAGTCCCTTAACTTGTTTGATAGACACAGAGGAATATCACAATGTCCCCATATGCAGGGCCAAGACAGAAGTGCTACATCACTGGGGTGCTGGACCCAGTGATATCCTAATGTACCTGAGGGATGTCAAAGACAATGAAAGAAAGAGAGAAAGAGAGAAAGAAAAGAAAGAAAGAAAAAAAAGAAAGAAAGAAAGAAAGAAAGAAAGAAAGAAAGAAAGAAAGAAAGAGAGAAAGAGAGAAAGAGAGAAAGAGAGAAAGAGAGAAAGAGAGAAAGAGAGAAAGAGAGAGAAAGGAAGGAAGGGAGGAAGGGAGGAAGGGAGGAAGGGAGGAAGGAAGGAAGTAAGGAAGGAAGGAAGCAAGGAGAGAGAGGAAAGAAAGAAAAGAGAGAGGAAAGAAAGAAAAAGAGAGAGAGAGGAAAGAAAGAAAGAGAGAGAGGAAAGAAAGAAAGAAAGAAAAAGAAATGAAAGG
>NW_016857583.1:0-1340 GCF_001698545.2 Rhinopithecus bieti | reverse complement strand
TATATATATATAGAGAGAGAGAGAGAGAGAGAGCCATATATATTCAGATAATTCTTTCTTTGGATGACAGTTATTTCCATGTTTGGAGGTGGCTATCAACATGATTTCATTCTTAATTTTCACTTTTCTTTACTGAAACCTCCAATTGTTTCTTATATGGTATGTACTGAGTCCCTTTGGCTTTTTTTTTTTTTTTTTTTTTTTTTTTTTTTTTTTTTTTTTTTTTTTTTTTTTTTTTTGAGATGGAGTTTTGCTCTTGTTGCCAAGGCTAGAGTGCAATGGCGTAACCTTGGTTCACTGCAAGTAACCTCCATCCTCCCGGGTTCAGGCTATTCTCCTGCCTCAGCCTCCCAAGTAGCTGGGATTACACGTGCACCAACACGTCTGGCTGATTTTTGTATATTTAGTAGAGATGGGGTTTCGCCATGTTGGCCAGGCTGGTCTCGAACTCCTGACCTCAGGTGATCCACCTGCCTCAGCCTCCCAAAGTGCTAGGATTACAGGCGTGAGCCACCGTGCCCGGCCTGACTTTCTAGTTATCAAGAATGTTACATATTCTCTGCGTGTCAGTCTCTTCAACTCTAAAAGGAGACTATAATATCTCTTATCACTTAGCTTTGTGGAGAAAATGTAATACTGAATTAATACATGTAAAATTTGTACTACCTGACACATAGAGAGTGCTCAATAAATGTTTGTTTTTAATAATATTATTGCTATTATTATTACCTGTAGGGCTATTGTGATTAAAATGTGATCACATTGGTAAAATCTGTATCAGAAAGTGTGGTGCAATTTAATTACTTAGTATATGTAAATTTCCTTACCTTTGGGATCACAAAGCATCTAATGTGTGGGTAGACTTCACAACTCCTTTCAGCCCTGTAGGAGTTTATTTTCTTGGTTTTCACATTTTATAGTTCGCAGCTACAATAGACTAGTTAGCTTTCTTAGCTCTGTATTAGCAATAGATTTTTGTTATGTATATTTCTTTCTTAGACAAATATGACCTCTGACTTTAGAATGAATGACGTCTAATTCTATTGTACATCAACTGCAGAAAAAAATCAACAACCGGCTGCAATGTCTTGATAAATGTGTCTTTCCATGGGGCCAGGCTTCCTGATTCTGGAATGTCTGAAGAATGTTCTTGAACACAGTGGTGGACATTCTCCACACCCACCAGTGGGCCAGCAGCAGGGCCTTAGGAATGAATGTCTGCCACAATACAGATGCTCTGGTTTTTCATTAGGCTCCACAGCTGTAGCATTTCATGGAGTGTTTTCTCAGGAAAATCATAATGGTGTGAACTTCCACACTGAAGAGCAGACACATTTCCT
>NW_016857582.1:0-2481 GCF_001698545.2 Rhinopithecus bieti | reverse complement strand
ACTTGGCTATATCATTTAATTTTAGTCAGTTTAATCCATATAAATAAGGGATAACCCTATATATGAAGTATATTTAATTTTTATATATTAAATATATTAACTTTAATTAAAATGCGTTGAACCTACCAATGTATAAAATTAAAGAATTGTCTGAGGACTCACCTGGGAAGGTAAAAAAGAGGTCTTATAATCAGGAGACATCTTATTGGAGAGCTAATATAATGAGATCTTTTTGAACATGCAGATACTGATATTTCCAGAGTGATAAAGACTGATGAAGTAATTGTCAAAGTCTCTTTGTTTAGGATAGCTCATTGTTTATATGAGACAAGTTTCCAAGACTCACATAGGTAGGGTATAAATAAATGAGGTTAATGTAGATCCAAGCAGATACAGATGCTCCTTGACTTAAGATGGGGTTACATTTTGATAAACACATAGTAGGCTGAAAATATTGTAAATCAAAAGTACATTTAATGTACCTAACCTACAAAACATCATAGCGTAAATGTGCTACCTTAAATGTGCTCCGTTATATTACATTAGCCTACAGTTGGGCAAAATCATCTAGCATCATAGTACACTGTAGAGTATTAGTTGTTTACCCTTCTGATGAGTGGCTGACTGGGAAATGAGGCTCACTGACCCTGCCTAGCAGTGCAAGAGAGTATCATACTGCATATCTCTAGCCCAGGAAAATATCAAATTTCAAAATTGGAAACTGGAAGTACGGTTTCCACTGGATGCATATCACTTCCATACAATGGTAAAGTTGAAAAATCGGAGGTCAAACTCTCCTAAGGCAGGGACCTTCTATACATATATTTTACTACAACCTAACACACATACACACATGCACATGCACATACACGCACACACAACCCCTTAGAAGTTTATTACAAAGCAGCATACATATTTTGAGGACTTAAGTTAATGAATTCTTTTTTATTTTGGTAAAAAACACGTAACATAATATTTACCACCTTTAACATTTTTATGTGTACAGTTCAGTAATGTTAACTACATTCATATTGTTGTGAAGTAGATGTTCAGAACTTTATCTTGCAGATCTGAAATTCTATGTCCATTAAACTCTCCTTTTTCTCCAACCCATAGTTCCAAGTAACCACCAGTCTACTTTCTGTTTCTATGAATTTGACAACTTTGCATACATTACATAAGTGGAATTGTACAGTATTTGCTTTTTTGTGACTGATTTATTTCATTTAGCATAATGTCCACAAGGCTCCTCCATGTTGTAGCATGTGATAGAATTTCTTTCCTTTTTAAAGATGAACAACAGTCCAGTACATGGATATACCATATTTTGCCTAATCATTCACTTGGGTTGCTTCAGCCTCTTGGCTGTTGTGAATAGTGCTGTGTGAATGTGGTTGTACAATTATCTCTTTGAGCCCATGCTTTCAGTTCTTTCAGATATACACCTAGAGGTGAATTGCTGAGTTTTTATTTTTTTTTGTGTGTGGAATCTCCATGCTGTTTTTCCTAGGGGCTGCGCTGTTTTACAGTCCTACCAACAGTGCGCAAGAGCTCCAAATTCTCCACATCCTCACCAACACTTGTTATTTTCTACTTTTTGGATAGGAGCCAACCTAATGAGTATGATGTGATAGCTCATTGTAGTTTTGATTTGCATTTCTTTCATGATTAGTGATATTGAACATCCTTTCATATGCTGTTGGCCATTTGTATATCATCTTTAGAGAAAAGTCTTTTCAAGTCTTAGCCTGAAAAATTTTTTTTTAATTAAAACTTGTTTCATGGTATTTAAAGCCCACTATGATCTGGCCTCAGTTTGTTTTCTCTGCTTCCAAATAGCTGTTTCCTCCATCCCTCCTCCATTCTGTCATGCGCATCTGTGTGAAGAGACCACCAAACAGGCTTTGTGTGAACAATAAAGCTTTTTAATCACCTGGGCACAGGCGGGCTGAGTCCGAAAACAGAGTCAGCAAAGGGAGATAAGGGTGGGGCTGTTTTATAGGATTTGGGTAGGTAAAGGAAAATTATAGTCAAAGGGGGGTTGTACTCTGGCAGGCAGGAGTGGGGGTCACAAGGTGCTCAGTGGGGAGCTTTTGAGCCAGGATGAGCCAGGAAAAGGAATTTCATAAGATAATGTCATTGCTTAAGGCAAGGACAGGCCATTTTCACTTCTTTTGTGGTGGAATGTCATCAGTTAAGGCGGGGCAGGGCATTTGCACTTCTTTTGTGATTCTTCAGTTACTTCAGGACACCTGGGTGTATACGTGCAAGTTACAGGGGATGCGATGGCTTGGCTTGGGCTCAGAGGCCTGACATTCCTGCCTTCTTATATTAATAAAAAAATAAAACAAAATAGTGTTGAAGTGTTGGGGCAGCGAAAATGTTTGGGGGGGTGGTATGGAGAGAGAATGGGTGATGCTTCTCAGGGCTGCTTCAAGTGGGATTGGGGCGGCATGGGAACCTAGAGTGGGAGAGATTAAG
>NW_016857581.1:0-318 GCF_001698545.2 Rhinopithecus bieti | reverse complement strand
CAGGTTTTGTTTGCTGATGACATTCTTTGTAACAGGTGTATGTTTGTCTCCCTCTTAGAATACTCTGAATCAGCCAGTCTGCAGTGCTAGACCACCACCAACTTCACCTCCCATATACTCTGGTGCTTGCTTAATTCTGAACTTGAAAATAGAAGGATGCACAGTTCCTTTCTGGAGATGTGTTGGATCTTGACATGAGGGGGACTATTTTCTACTTGTTAACTCTTCTTTCCACTTTATACAGCTATGCTTTTTTTTATCTGCAAACAGTCTCTATTCTTTAGGGCCTTGATTCTCTCCTCTTGTTCTCTTAGGAAG
>NW_016857580.1:0-729 GCF_001698545.2 Rhinopithecus bieti | reverse complement strand
TTTTGTGATTTGTGAATTCATCTCATGCTGTTACCTGATTCTTTTCAGGGAGCAGTTTGTTATCACTGTTTTTTGAAATCCATAATGCTTTATTTTGGGGTACATTGAAGCTTATGGTGAAAAGGAAATATCTTAACATAAAAACTAGAAAGAACCTTTCTGAGAAAGTCCTTTGTGATATGTTAATTTATCTCACAGAATTACCCATTTTTTCCATAGGAGCAGTTTGTTAGTACTGTTTTTGGGGAATATGAGAAGGGATATTTTGGATCGCATTGAAGCCCGTGGTAACAAATGAAATATCCTCAGATCAAAACTAGAAAGAAGCATTCTGAGAAACTTCTTTGGGATGTGTGAATTCATCTCACAGAGTTACACTGTTCTTTTCTTTGTGCTGTCTGCTAACACTGTTTTCGTGGAATCTCCAATAGGATATTTGGGAGCACATTAAAGCCTATGATGACAAAGGTAATATCCTCAGATAAAAATGGAAAAGAAGCTTTCTGAGAATCTGCTTTGTGATGTGTCAATTTGTCTCACAGAGTTACACTGTTCTTTTCATTGAACAGTTTGCTAACACTATTTTCCAGGAATCTGCAAGGGAATATATTGGAGTGTATTGATGCTTTCAGTGACAAAGGAAATATCCTCAGGCAAAAACTAGAAAGAAGCTTTCTAACAAACTGCTTTCTAATTTGTGAATTCATCTCACAGAGTTACACAATTCTT
>NW_016857579.1:0-921 GCF_001698545.2 Rhinopithecus bieti | reverse complement strand
TTTGAAGAGGAAATTCTGAGTTCCGAGTTAATGAAGTCAATTTGGTTTTAGCATCAGTTGTTATGAAACTTTATTTGGCCATGATAACCATCTAGCCAGTTAAAGCTGGCAGTTCTCAGAGGGCACATTATTTTATTTTAATAGGATATTTGATTTTTCTCTGAAATTTCTTGTTAGGTGTCTCTCTTCCAGTTTGAGACCTAAAATTCCAGGTTTGATACTGAACATTTTTTCTTTATAATAGGTTGTAATGTGTGTATGTTTTTATTACAAAGTGCATATGACTTCTTAGAAGAATTCAAATGAAAAGAAAATCACTTTTCCCTTTGGAGAAATCATCATTCTTTTTTTTTTGTTGTTTTTTTGAGATGGAGTCTCTTCACTCTGTTGCCCAGGCTGGAGTGCAGTGGCATGATCTCGACTCACTGCAAGCTCCGTCTCCTGGGTTCACACCATTCTCCTGCCTCAGCCTCCCAAGTACCTGGGACTACAGGCCCCGCCACCATGCCTGGCTGATTTTTTGTATTTTTAGTAGAGACAGGGTTTCACCGTGTTAGCCAGGATGGTCTCAATCTCCTGACCTCGTGATCAGCCCGCCTTAGCCTCCCAAAGTGCTGGGATTACAGACGTGAGCCATCGTTTCCTGGCCAAAATCATCATTCTTAAATACTCCTTGATACACATATTCTTCCAAATCTCTTTGGAATTTTACAATAATTACCGTTTTGTAGCCTGCTTTTTTGTTTGTTTGTTTTTGTAAACACGATGTCTTCTCACATACTCCTCTATAGCATTTTTCATGGATTCATGATACTTTATTGTATGTCTATATCATTCTTTCTTTTTTTTGAGATGGAGCCTTGCTCTGTCGCCCAGGCTGGAGTGCAGTGGCGCCATCTCGGCTTACTGCAACCTCCACCT
>NW_016857578.1:0-973 GCF_001698545.2 Rhinopithecus bieti | reverse complement strand
GATTTTGTGGAGTAGCCCCATGATATCTTTCTTTTATTTTGAGCCAAGATGTCTCTCCTAAAGTCTTTTGCAAGCCCAGTAAAAACAGTTGGGACACCAGTATCTCCTTTTGCTTCTTAAATGAACCAGTTGTTTTAGATGTGCGAGGAGCTGCTTCTGCCACTCAGAGCTTGCTGGCTGTGCTTGGAAGGGTTCCTACAGCTGTGTGAAGGGAGAGTCACTGGCAGGGGGTTGGTATATGAGTTGATCCCATATTTATTGTTAATACCTAACACAGCACCCAGGAGCTGCCAAGAGCATTCCTCAACTCCACTCAAATGCTTCTAACTGACCCTGCTAAGAAAACGAGAGCAAGCAAACACAAGCGGACTAGTGTGAATGACTTACTTCTGGCTGAGGGTGGTTACTGGTGCCTTACCACTGAATGTTCTAGGGCCAGGGCCTGTTTTGGGTAGCAGAGTTCCTGGTCCATGGGAGGATATTCTTGTCTTTATCTTACTTTGTCAGATTTCCCAAGAAAGCCCCCAAATGTTGATCAAGACAGAAAATAGGCCTTTTTTGTCTTTTGTGGAGATAAACTGTTTAGTCCAATCAGAAATGTGTGGTGATCTACTGCCCAGACTATATTGAGCCATTTCCTAGAAGATAGAATGTTAATTTAACACCACTTAGGCATATTAAGAAAATAGGGGCCGGGCGCGGTGGCTCAAGCCTGTAATCCCAGCACTTTGGGAGGCCGAGACGGGTGGATCACGAGGTCAGGAGATCGAGACCACCCTGGCTAACACGGTGAAACCCCGTCTCTACTAAAAAAATACAAAAAAACTAGCTGGGCGAGGTGGCGGGCGCCTGTGTCCCAGCTGCTCGGGAGGCTGAGGCAGGAGAATGGCGTAAACGCGGGAGGCGGAGCTTGCAGTGAGCTGAGATCCAGCCACTGCACTCCAGCCTGGGCGACAGAGCGAGACTCCGTCTC
>NW_016857577.1:0-1331 GCF_001698545.2 Rhinopithecus bieti | reverse complement strand
TGAATAATAATATATTATGAACAGATGCAAGCCTCACAAAAGGAGAGCACAAGGAAGTAAACCATCTCTGAAAACAAGACGACCAAAGCAGCTTCGGAGGAAAAGTAAAAAAATAAAATAAAATAAGAGTTCTGGAATCCAGTCCCAGCTCCAAGTGGCACTTGTTCCAATGATTGGCTATGCCAGGGAAAATTTCAATCAAATATCCAGCATGCCTGTATTGGATCAGTGGGATGCCCGTACCCATTTTCTTGCCCAAGAGTGGTACAGCAGTCCCTCAATTGACCCAGGGTCATTCAGACCACCCTGTCTGTCCAGAGATCCCCCTGAAATCCTGGCATACATCAGCGGTTTTCAGACCACGAAACAGAATCACCTGCAGTACTCCCAACTAATGCCAGGTCTCTAGGTTAAGGGAGAACAGATACGCCTGTGTTGTTTTTTCAAAAGATCTGCCCAAGAGATTGTAGCAATCTAGGGATAGGCCTGTGTTGTTTTTTTTAAAGATCTGCCCAAGAGATTGTAGCGATCTGGCAGGGCTAAGGTAAATAAAGTCTAAGGTAAAGGTGAATCTGTGCTCTTAATTCCACAGAAAAAGACTTGAGAAACCCTCAGCCCTCAGATCAGACTCCATTGACTTAGAATTGTATGTAAAATTAAAGTTATTGATTGAACAAGCTCAATTTGTCTTTTCCCCTTAACAACCATAGTTCTTCTGAGGAAATAGAAAAAAGCAGCGAGGAATGCACCTTATGAGGAGCTGGAGGATTTGCTAGAAGAAATCACACTGAAAAAAGGCAGCTCACAGCAAGGCTGAGATGAGAGAGCCACTAAATAGAAAAGCATTGTCAGTTGCTGGACTAAGAGGCCACTCCATTCCATCCTGGGCAACAGCCCCCAGGGGTTCCCTCATGCTGCTTGTTTCTCAGCATAGTGCACGTTCAGGCTGGCGACCAGAAGATCAAAACAATCAAAGTATGTTCTTGAATACTGACCTCCATCATTTAATACTAATAACTACCATTTACTGAAACTCTGCTCTAGCAGTTTACGTGTTTCATTTTCAGTGGTCACAATGGCCCTAAACATAAATATTATTGATTCTCCTTTTATGAACCAAGAAGTTCATGCCCAGCAAAGAGACAAATCCAAGATCACAGAGTTAGTGATTAGAGGACTTAAAGACTGGTCCATGTGACCCCAAAGCCTATATATCTTTACTATAAGCCAAACTTGCCAATGAATCTCACATATTACCTATGCAGTAAGAGAGTCAGTAGTCACGTGAGGCTATTGAAATTTAAATGAATTAAAATTTTGTGGAATTTATG
>NW_016857576.1:0-2865 GCF_001698545.2 Rhinopithecus bieti | reverse complement strand
CGGTGGGCTCCACCCAATTTGAGCTTTCTAGTGGCTTTGTTTACCCACTTAAGCCTCAGCAATGGTGGGTGCCCCTCCCCAGCCTTGGGGCCGCCTTGCAGTTAGATCTCAGACTGCTATGCTAGCAATGAGGGAGGCTCCGTGAGCATGGGACCCTCCGGGCCTGGTGTGGGATATAATCTCCTCGTGTGCCATTTGCTAAGACCCTTGCTAAAATGCAGTATTAGGGTGGATGTTACCCGATTTTCCAGGTGTTGTGTGTCTCAGTTTCCCTTGGCTAGGAAAAGGGAGTCCCTTCCCCCTTGCACTTCCCAGCTAAGGTGATGCCTCGCCCTGCTTCAGCTCTTGCTGGTCGGGCTGCACCTGCTGACCAGCACCGATTGTCCGGCACTCCCCAGTGAGATGAACCTGGTACCTCAGTTGAAAATGCAGAAATCACCCATCCATCTTCTGTATCACTTACGCTGGGAACTGGAGGCTGGAGGTGTTCCTATTTGGCCATCTTGGGCGTGCCCCCAAAATAGAGGCAGCTTCTTAAGACTTGTGAACCAACCTCTGCTAGCTTCCTACTTTTATTCTGCAGCTTCCTACCTCTCTCAGCCTTCATGAAATTGAAGAGAGTTAAGGCCTTGCTATGGATCAGGCTTTGGCTTAAGGAAATGTTGTGGATGGTTTGATCTTCTCTCCAGGCCACTCAAACTTTCTCCAGATCTGCAGTAAGGCTGTATAATTTTCTTGTCATTTATGTGTTCACTGGAGTAGAAGTTTTAATCTCTTTCAAGAACTTTCCCTTTGCATTAACAACTTGACTATTTTTTCTGGTGCAAGAAGTCTAGCTTTCTGCCTGTCTTAGCATTTAACATGCCTACCTTTTAAGGCTTAATCATTTCTAGCTTTTGCTTTAAACTGAGACACTTGCAACTCTTCTGTAGAGACCATTGTACCATTATTAATTGTACTAATTTTAAGATTGTTATGTCTCAGAGAATATGGTGGTCCAAGGAGAGAGGGAAAGAGGGGAAAACAACTGATCACTGGAACGGTCATAACACCCACAGCACTAATCAATTAAGTTTGTTATCTTATATGGGTGTGGTTCATGGCACTACAAAACAATTACAATTGTAACATCAAAGATCACTCATCACAGATCACCATAACAGATATAAAGGAGTTTGAAATATTATGAGAATTACTAAAATGTGACACAAAGATATAAAGTGAATATATGCTGTTGGAAAAATAGTGCTGATGAAATTGCTTAGTACAGGTTTGCCATAATCCTTCAATTTGTTAAAAAAAAAAAAAAAAAAAACACAGTATCTGCAAAGTACAATAAAGTGAAGTGCAATAAAATGATGTATCATTATCCCTTTTTCAAAGCACAGTTCCCTGAGGCCAGAGCATTTCTCCTGGTTTTTTTCCTAGGGGCAATGGAATGTTGGGTACTGTTAGTGGAAGCAGTGGGTATTCTTTAAGATTGAGAAATCAAAATATTACTGGACAGATTATCTTAAGTAAATCTGACCCACTCATGTTTACGCTATTTGTTTCAGAAAAGCAGAGAAGACAGCTCACAATAGCAGTTATAAAGGCATTAGTAAGAAAAGAAAGTATAATGATCAGGTCTCCAACTCCCCTAAGCCTCATCTCACATGACTAACAACTTCACACCAAGAAACCTCAAGGAGTCTTGCCACTATCTCCCACACAACTTCTGTAGGTCATCCTAAATGCAGTAAGGTGAGTCCCTCTGAAAATCTATATTCCTTTACTCTTAGACTTTACTGTTCTGATAATCTTCACCTTTCCTATCCCCAAGAAGTTGTCACCCTCACCCTCTTTCCTGACAAATCTATCTTCTATCTGGGTCCTTGCAGGGCAGTGAGTCTCCCATCAGGTTACTTAACTGTGTATGTCCGCTGCTTGAATTCTGAAGGCCCTGTGATGAGCTAATGCCACGGTGCCCAGCAGGAAGCAGATAGATGCCTTTAAGAACCTCCAAATCCTGGATCATAGCTGGGAACATACCAAGGGAAACAGTCTCATTGTATATACATATTCGGAAAAGAGGTAGAAAGTTAGCTTAAGAAAAGTTTAGAGAAGGAAGGTAGGGTGCATCGCTGGAGTTGTCCTGCTGCCACCCAGGAAGGCCTGTGTGAAAGTCCTAAAAAACTCATCTACTCAACAAGCTGAACTTTTCCATGTCATTCTTCAGTCTCTCAGATCCTTCACAGTTTAGGGATACGTTCTTCTATATAGCCCCAGCTTTTTTCGCCTAACAGTCCTCAAGTTCCATATTTGTCTCTTGTCTATAGTCACAATTACTCATTCCTCTACACTCACCCAGGCCTTTGCACTTACCATTGCTTATGTTTGCAACACTCTGCCCTAGAATGACATACAGCTCACTTCCTCACTTCATTCAGGTCTCCGCTCTAGTGCTTCTTTCTCAGAGAGGAGACACATGATCTTCCTGCAGAAACACCACCCTGTCAGTTTCCATCATCTGTCAGGTTATTTTCTTTATAGCACTTTTCGCTACCTGTCAAATTTGTTTGTCTTCCATTCCCCATCCAATCCCAACACCAAAATATAAATTCCATGAAAGCAGGGATTTGTTCATTTACTGAGGTATCTTTAGGGCCTGTAACAGAGCCTGGCACATAGCAGTTGCCCAATAATTACTGACTGGATGATTCTTCCACACCCTGGTACACTACCAACATTTCCAGAAGGCTCATTTCTGTTCTTCTTCAACAGTTCTTCCACAACGCTTCTCTTGACCTTTTCAATTTTTGCTGAAGTTGCTTTAACATTAGCTCATTTGGCTTCATGTATTATGAGACAAGACCACCAAAAAAA
>NW_016857575.1:0-886 GCF_001698545.2 Rhinopithecus bieti | reverse complement strand
TTTTTGAGACGGAGTCTTGCTTTGTCGCCCAGGCTAGAGTGCAGTGATGTGATCTGTGATCTCCACTCACTGTCAGCTCTGCCTCCCGGGTTCACGCCATTCTCCAGCCTCAGCCTCCTGAGTAGCTGGGACTACAGGTGCCCGCCACCACGTCTAACTATTTTTTTTTTTTTGTATTTTAGTAGAGATGGGGTTTCACCGTGTTAGCCAGGATGGTCTCAATCTCCTGACCTCGTGATCCGCCCGCCTCGGCTTCCTAAAGTGCTGGGATTATAGGCATGGGACACCACGCCTGGCTGAAAATGGTATAATTTTTATACTGTTTCTCTAAACATACAGTGGTTTTTTATGAGTGTTTATTTATCCCCTGGCATGGTATCTTATTGTTTACTGGAAAGTAAGATTATTTTAATATAAAATGTAACATATAAAAGAATAAAAGTCATGAACTTCAAGATTAGCCATCCAGTTAATATTCTATGTATTCTAATCTACTTGCTAAATAAAATGTTATTACACACTGTCTTCTTCCCCTTGAATCTGACTATGTGTCATCTTTAGGATTTAATCAAATAGTTCCAAAGGAAAATAAAATTTAGAGCATATCTGAATAGTGAATAATCCACTTTTGGAGCATTGTTGAATATTTGCAATTATAAAATTGAAATGCATACCAAGTGCTCTTAATTCAATTTGTGGAATGAATGTAAGTCACATGTCCCATTTAAGCAAAATTTCATTTTTTAATAAAGAAATTGTCCTCATAAAGTTACACAAATAGCAAGAATTAAAGCTAAATGAAATTTTATTATGAATATTTATTGCAGGTTTTTGTTTTTGTTTTCAAATTAAAATAAACTGATAAAAAGGTTTTACCTGTAAAACA
>NW_016857574.1:0-727 GCF_001698545.2 Rhinopithecus bieti | reverse complement strand
GGCGTTGCTGGCGTGGTGGGGGGTTTGCCCGGCGTGGTGGGGGGTTTGCCCGGCGTGGTGGGGGGTTTGCCCGGCGTGGTGGGGGGCGTTGCTGGCGTGGTGGGGGGTTTGCCCGGCATGGTGGGGGGCGTTGCTGGCCAGGAACTTCCTTGCCATCGTCTCTCTCGGTGTCTGTCTCCCCTGGGTTCTCTGGATTCTGTCAAGCCTGTATGCTGAGGGTATGCTGTCACCAGGTGGCAAGGTGTCTCAGGCACTCCTTCAGGGTGAGCAGTCAGCTCCTGAGGCTGCCAGGGCAGAGGTGCGGAGAGGAGGGAGCAGCTGCTGGTGCCGGAACCCACAGCAAACCCCAGCCCTCCCACCCTGCCCCTGACGCACCCCGATGGCCTGGTGGAGCACCCCACCAGCTCAGGAAGAGGGCTCCCTTCCTCACCTGCCCAGGTCCCTGGGGAGGGGCCGTCCCTGTCCCCGCTGTCCCCAGCCCTGGCTAGGGCTGTCCTCAGCACAGGTGGGGAAGGCAGGCCCCACCAACCACCCTCTTAGGGCCACAGGCCTGGGGCAGGCCAGAGGCTGGGTGAGGAGCCCTGGCAGGGCCCACTTGCAGCTCTCACTGGCACCCCAGAGAGACTCTGCACTTAGGAAACGCCTCGGCAGGGACCACGGCCAAGCCCTGCCCACCTGGCCTCTGCCCCAACCCAGGCGTCCTGAGAAAGCCCAGGGCTGAGGCCCG
>NW_016857572.1:0-886 GCF_001698545.2 Rhinopithecus bieti | reverse complement strand
GAAAGTCAGCCAGGTCTTATGAATTATCTCTGTGCAATCGCCCATAATCTAACCCTGCAATACATTTTTTCATATGTTAAATTTTCATTTTTAATTTCTGGTTTGTTTTGTTTTCATTTTTTCTTTTCTTTTTTCAAAAGTTTTTTTTCCACTATTTTAAATTGTCAGCATTATTTTTTCCGTTCTACTATGTTTCATCTTTGCATTATTTTCAATACTGGAGGCTGAAATTGTGTAAAGATGTTTGGAGAGTTCTAATTCATTTTATGCATTGTTTTGCAAATGCATCTCCATGAAAGTATATTATCACAGCATTAACTTTGTGTGTAGTAAGCGTTACGCGTGCATGTAAAAACATTGAAATTTCTTCAGTGAATGAAGAGATGCCCTTTTGTACATCTGCATTCGTGCACAACAAAATTTCTTGAGATCTTGGCTCTTGGTGTGTTGGTGATGTGATGGTGGCCTATTGCAATTTTTGATCCATCTCCTCAAAACACTTAGGTTGTCTGTCATGGTGTTTCAGATGATTGTGTTATAGAACTGGGGACAGACAATTACCAACCAAAGTGATAATGCACTGATACATTTTTTTGACCTATTTCTTTATGAATAGGGTTTGTCTGCTCATAGCTGTTATACCTGTGTGACAGATATATCTGTATATTAGGTAGTGTCCATGTTTGCAAAAATATATATGTTATTACTGCTTATTTTATTATGTGAACTGGCTTATGAAGTGTTCTGTTATGTTTTAAAATGTTTCTCAAATAAATTCCCTCTTAAAATTTATTTAACATGTAAATAAATATATTAAAAATTTATTTAACATGTAAATAAATAAATTTTAAAAATTTTAACTATTTTTTCCAAATTCATGTTTTTG
>NW_016857571.1:0-1270 GCF_001698545.2 Rhinopithecus bieti | reverse complement strand
AAAGCAAGGATTCCTGGGCACACACATCCCGCTACTCACCAGCAGCCTCATTGTAGTACACGTTGATTCTCTCCAGCTGCAAGTCACTGTCTCCATGGTAACTGCCTGTGGGGTCGATCCCATGCTCATCACTGATGACCTCCCAAAACTGAAATGAAACAAGAACCACACCATGGCTCTGCATCCTGAATGTCACTAAGGATGGCCTTGTCCTCCTCCCATGTCCTTGGAACAGGGGCTTTTGTGGTCAGACAGTAAGTGCTAGACAGAGAGCAAAGAGCTGCACCCCCTATTTCCTGCAGCAACCGCTGCTGAGGGGCTTGAAAATCTGCAGAGCATCGGCCATATTATGGGGAGAGACTGAAAGGCTGGGAGGGGCCCTGGAGGAGGAGGGGGCACAGCAGATGCCCTTCTAGGGAGAGGGTGGGGAGGGTAGAGAAATCTAGAAGGGATACAGGGAAGCTCTGTCACCCAAGGCAGGGCTGAAAGCCACTGCATCCGGGATGATTGATGGGTCGTGGCAGGACCAAGGACAGGGGGACCCACCCTGTGTCTGCCTCCAGGGATCAAGCTCTCTTGGCACAGATCCCACGCACCCCCGCAACAGTGCAGGTTTAATGCCGCACCGACCACCGGAGGGACTGGGCGAAGGGCAGCAGGAGCCTGGGAGAGCACCTGGGCGGCAGTGGAAGGAGCTGGCCATGGTGAGGGCGCTGGCTCCATTGTGAATTTGCGGCAGGGAGGGGGTGGGGAGGCTGGGTGGGCAACATGGCGGTTCTCAAAGAGACCACGTCCTTGTACTGGCTCCCGCCCCCACCTATGCAGCAGGCCCTCTGCTGCCTCCCACACAGCGGTCAGTAATTGCAGCCCCCACCCAGCGCAGTCACCTGCCGCCTCGGGGACTGGCAGCAAAACTATCGCGTTGTATGTGATCATGTCAAGACAGTGCCCGAGCAAGGAAATGTATCTAACACCCTCGCCTGTACGACCCGAAGGGAAGCCTCTGTTACATCTGTCAGTCCAGTGACACTGCATGTTTTCATTCAAACCGTAGAGATAAATACACAAATGAAATTCACATGAAGCTAGCGCAATAAACATGACCATAGCCCCGACCCAAGTTTCTGAGACACATACACCCAGCGGAATGCCAACCGCGTCCCGCAGAAGGGCTGTGTCCCAGGGAAATCGAAAGGGCCCAGATTAAACGCACACACAGCTGCGGCGCTGCGGGCATCCTGGCAGGTCATGCAGCCTCCCGGGCCCCGCC
>NW_016857570.1:0-944 GCF_001698545.2 Rhinopithecus bieti | reverse complement strand
GGCCTCCCAAAGTGCTGGGATTACAGGCTTGAGCCACCGCGCCCGGCCTACTTCTTTTTCTTTTTTTGAGATGGGGCTTTCACTCTATCGACCAGGCTGGGAGTGCTGTGACACAACCACAGCTCACTGCAGCCTCAACCTCCCAGCCTCAAGCAGTCCTCCCCCCTCAGCCTCACAAACAGCTGGGACTACAGGTGCATGCAATTACACCCAGCTAATGTTTGTATTTTTTGTAGAGACAGGGTTTTGCCATGTTGCCCAGACTGGCCTCGAACTCCTGGTCTCAAGCAGTTCACCTGCTTGGGCCTCCCAAAGTGCTGGGATTACAGGCATGAGTCATCATGCTCAATCCTATTATCTTTACCTAGGGAAATGCAAAAGTAAAAAATTTATTTCAATAACCGGTATAACATTTGCCCAGGCACTGAAAATTGCCACAGTTTGTGAAATATTTTCTTAAGAGTGGTATAGCATGATTTGACAGTACAACTCTTTATTCATGACGTTACTAGAGTCTGAAGATTTTCAATATTTAAAACACTTTTAATATGAAAAGTGAAATGAAAAATATTACATAAATATATGAGCCATTACAGTCACAATTTCAGCAGTTTAATCCCCTGTAGATGAAAGTGTATGCCAGTTAGCTAAAAAAAAAAAAGGTAAAATGGGCCGGGCGCGGTGGCTCAAGCCTGTAATCCCAGCACTTTGGGAGGCCGAGGCGGGTGGATCACGAGGTCAGGAGATCAAGACCATCCTGGCTAACATGGTGAAACCCCGTCTCTACTAAAATACAAAAAACTAGCCGGGCATGGTGGCGGGCGCCTGTAGTCCCAGCTACTCGGAGGCTGAGGCGGGAGAATGGCATGAACCCGGGAGGCGGAGCTTGCAGTGAGCCGAGATCTGGCCACTGCACTCCAGCCTGGGTGACACAGCGAGACTCC
>NW_016857569.1:0-1328 GCF_001698545.2 Rhinopithecus bieti | reverse complement strand
CTTGGCTCACCACAACCTCCGCCTCCCAGGTTCAAATGGTTCTCCTGCCTTGGCCTCCCGAGTAGCTGGGATTACATGCATGCACCACCATGCCTGGCTAATTTTGTATTTTTAGTAGAGACGGGATTATTCATGTTGGTCAGGCTGGTCTCGAACGTCCAACCTCAGGTGATCCGCCTGCCTCAGCCTCCCAAAGTGCTGGGATTATAGGCATGAGCCACCACGCCCGGCCAGTGATTTGTATTCTTGAGGAAAAAATAGGCGAGTTCATCCCATTTCATAAAGGGCAGAAACTCAAGTCAAAAGATTTCTGATGTACGGAAGGCATAGCAGATACATGAACAAATGAGAATACAGCAGGACTAATGGCTTAAATTACTGATAAGCTTTGTGATCTAATCGTCTAATCATATGTATATCCGGAGAAGATAGAGGAATAACCAGAAAACATTCTGTTTATTTATAATTTATACCGAGCTGGGTGCAGTGGCTCACGCTTATAAGCCCACCACTTTGGGAGGCCAAAGTGGGAGGTTTGCTTGAGTCCAGGAGTTTGAGACCAGCCTGGGCAACATAAGTGAGGCCTTGTTTCCGTGAATAAACTAATTAGCCAGGTGTGGTGGCACACACCTGTAGTCCTAGCTACTTGGGAGGCTGAAGTGGGAGGATTACGTGAGCCCAGGAGGTCATAACTGCAGTGAGCCATGATTGCACCACTGTACTCCAGCTTGGGTGACAGAGAAAGACCCTATCTCAAAAAAAAAAAATTATACCATACATATTTATACCCTACCTAAAAAAGGATTTGTGGCAGCCAATAGAAATTAACTCTAGATAAAATGAATTTTGGTGTGAATTTGGGAGTTCAAACATTTTCATACAGTAAAGGCATTTGTTTCCTTTCTACACCTGTCTCTTGAATGTTATGGTGCAAAGTTATGGGCATAGAGATGTTGTTTTCCCTCAAATATTAGCTTCTCTTTTGAGAGTTAATAATCTGTCTTTTATGGTTTTCTTTAGGGATTTTAGCCCCTGGAGAAATTGATCCCCTGAATCGCAGGTTTTCTACTGTACCAAAGCCAGATGTTGTGGTTCAAGGTATGTATTCTTACTCCCAGTGGAAGAAACTTTATATTAAAGGTCTGGTTAGGAGTAGAAATCTTTAGGCTAGTAAATTATGACTATTCTATATCTTGCACTTTATTAGGATTCAAAAAGTATATAATGAACTTGATTCAGTTTGGTTTCAAAATGCTGGTAATCTTAATAATAAACAAATGAATGATGTGCTATGTCAGGGGACTCCAAAATATTATTTGACACTCTTA
>NW_016857568.1:0-493 GCF_001698545.2 Rhinopithecus bieti | reverse complement strand
GGTACAATACCAGCTGTAGAATATTACCTTGCTTCTAAGTTTATAATTTCAGAATCAGCTTATTTTTAGTTATGTCTTCTTTATCGAAGCCATAGTTGAAGGTCTGGGTCAAATAAAATGATAAATTTAATAGACCGTGTGTGTGTGTGTGTGTGTGTGTGTGTGTGTGTACATCTATGTATGTATATTTTGGCTTCCAAATGCTATGTTTTCTGTAAGCTATCCCTCACATAACTTTAACTCAAATGAGTACTATCAGTTTGTAAATAACCAGAAGGCACAAGCCATGAATGTGAGGTCTATTTTCCTATATGCTAGGGTTGTAGCATATAATCTGCATATTATTATGAAATGACTTAAATGTTGTATTGCTCAGTTATAACAAATTTAATGTAAACCATAAATAAGACCAATAATTGTCTCCCTGTTCTCTAACTCAGAACCAACTTGATAAAGTCTCATCTTCCTTCAAAAATCAGCTGAGATTACACCT
>NW_016857567.1:0-2233 GCF_001698545.2 Rhinopithecus bieti | reverse complement strand
CCTCCCAAAGTGCTGGGATTACAGGCTTGAGCCACCGCGCCCAGCCTATGAAACCTTTTATACTGCCAACAAGAGATCACATAATACGAGCCTTATGTACTTTACTTCTATTTAAAAACTTTACAGAGAAAAAGAGAGCAGAAATACAAAAGAAAACAATCTCCTCCCACCTCCTTATATATTTAGACATCAAGTTGTAAGACAAAATAATATGAATCAGGTCAATGTATAAAACTACATGCCATGAAGTAGTAAACAGACAGCTCTTTTTTTAAAGGAACTTCTATAGGTGGACAGGTACCGAGTAATGGGTACCATACTTGCCGGTTTTGACAATGCAGGGATGTTCAACATTTAAGTGGACAGAAGCTATGTCTACGTCCCTGAACCTGAAGAAGACTCACTGCATGGAGGGTTTGGACAGGCCAGGAGAACTGTTGATGGAACGAGCTGCCTTGCTGAGAATACTGAGAAACTACCAGAAGATAAGACAGACTACTAAGTCTAGTGAAAGGAGCAGATAAGGACTTGGGGGCAGAGTCTGCACCAGGCGCACGAACACACAGCAAACGGCCACTGTTATCTACAGTAAGGTCAGCATCCTCATCATCATTGCCATCACGTGTAATATTTTTGGAGGCTGTAAGAATGTATGTGAGGTCTTATTCTCCAGTTCCACATAAATTTCCACATATGTATGTGGAAATAATCAAAGGAAGTGTCCAATGAGATACTCTCTAACAGCTGACTTTGCAGAGATCTAAAAAACAAAAATGGATCTGAACTGTTGTAACATTTGCCAACCACATGGCTGCCTAACTGGTTACAAAACATTTTCTAGAGGACATATAGACCCTTTATTTTTGACCCTAAGAGTGAGATGACGGAATGATTCCATTACTTGAAAACACTATCTTGAACACAAAAAAAAGTCAGCTTCAGAATACACACCAGCACTTCTATAAAAAGAAACAGGTTAATGTTTATGTTTTCATATTTTTAAAGTAAAACTGAACAGAAAATATGGTCAATTTATTAGTTACAAGGGGATAAAATTAAATTCCATTAATCCTCAAATAAGCATTTAAATTTAGTAAAATATCCTTGCAGAATTTTATCTGTATATGGGTGCCCACAGGTACATTTTTCCTAAAACAAAAAATGAAAACAAATAATAATGCTGTTTCTTAATTGCCTGATGTACTTATTTATAGTGAATATCCTTTTGTATCACGATACATTGCTTCAGTATTACTCTACTACATATTTTAATAACTGCATTAAAACATTTTATCAAAATATGCATCACACAATAAATATTAATTCAAAATTATTACTATCAGAAACTGCATGGCAACACAGATTTTCAGACAATTTTCCAAATCTGAACTCTCATAATTAGAGTAATTATCGACATATCTGAGTTTCTTCCCAGCAGGGTCTCCACTTCATTCCAGCCAACAGGAGAAAGCTTTCTAAAATATCCAGTTTTCCAAATTTCACAAGCTGTTAAGAAAAGAACAATGCCATATATGGCATTTTCCTTAACTATAATCACTCTTTTATCTTCAAAATAAACTATGACTTGCAAAGTAATCATTTCTAACTTGTAAATCATCATAAAAATTAATAGATACCACACTAAAGATTTAAGAATTTTTTTATTTTAAGGGCATTCCAAATTCAACTCTGAGGCTGGGTAATGTCTACATAGAATTTTAACACAATTTAATAGCAACCCAGAGTAAGTCAGTAAGTTGATATACTTCACTTGTTAAGCAGACCTTCCTCTCTTGTGTTCTTGACCTGTAAATGTTCAAAGACATTTGTTTAGTGAAAAAGTAGGGTCCCATTATATTCTTTTTATCAACTGCCTTATAGGCACCTGTTATCCCAGCATACTGGTAGTATTAATAGCATCCCTCTCATTCTTAAAAATATGCTGAGAGGCCGAAGTCAGAGGATCACTTGAGCCCAGGGACTGGAGACCAACCTGGGCAATATAGTAAGACCTTGTCTCTACAAAAAATTTAAAGAATTAGCTGGGCGTGCATCCACTACAGGTGGACATACACCTATAGTCCCAGCTACTCAGGAGGCTAAGGTGCGAGGATCACTGAAGCACAGGAGGTAGAAGTTGTAGTGGGCCAAGATTAGCCTCTGCACCCCACCATGCGGGACAGAGCAAGACTCTGTTCTTGGGGAAAAAAAGATGAGGAGGAGGAGGAGGAGG
>NW_016857566.1:0-1331 GCF_001698545.2 Rhinopithecus bieti | reverse complement strand
TAGGTTTCATTCAAACACTGCCCATTCTCAGGCAGGCCTTAGTTCGGCCCACTCAGATAGTTGCTCAGATGAGTGGTCAGTGAGACAGTGGGGGTCACAGATTTAATTCATTAAATCACTTAAACACCAGCCCCGAGGGCCACATTTTCAGTGAACTGCTCACGCAGGGTTGGTCAGTGGAAGGGAAGTTGATTCTTGGCACAGCCATCAGGTGGTGGTTGGCTTAGAATGTTCTGAGTTCTGAGGCATCTTGGGGACCAAGCAGACCATTGGTCCCTTGGGGTGGTCATGGTCATGGGGGTGCTCACCACCAGGCAGCTGGCAGTGTGAAGCTGCTGGGGAACGCTGGCCAGACATTTGAATTTGTTCATCAGAGAGGCTTTGTTTGCAGGCAAGTGCCATATTTTAGGTGAAGAATGAAAATCTAGAGACAGAAGTTTTGCTTTGTTTGAATGATATGAGCTCTTCTCTGGACTTAGTCACCTCCAGGCATCCACCTTCCTGAAGAGACCTGGGGCAGGAGGGTTGAGAAAGGGAGTGGAAAGAGCTCCTGGTTCAGGGTCCAGGCCATGCTTTAGAGGCCTCAGGGGTTCAGGGACCTCTGTCCCCAGAAAACCATCTACATTCTTGTCCCGGATCCATCACTCCTGAGTGCTGTGACTCTGGGCAACTCGCTTCAAATCCCTCATTACACTTCACTGAGCTGTCAACTCTGGGTGGCAGCCCCTGCCCCGCCCATCCCTCCAGGCTGATGTGGGCATCACAGGAAATAACAGAAACTCTCGTGAGCTCTAAAGCGTCGGGCCCGTGTGAAGGAGAAAGGAAACTTCATCCTCGACTGCCCTGGAGCCCCTCAAGTGCCTTCTCTATATTAACCACTGTCACGGACCTGGCTTATTCTTATTTATTTATTTATTTATTTATTTATTTTGAGACAGAGTCTCACTCTGTTGCCCAGGCTGGATTGCAGTGGTGCCATCTCAGCTCACTGCAAGCCCTGCCTCCCGGGTTCACACCATTCTCCTGCCTCAACCTCCCAAATAGCTGGGACTACAGGTGCCCACCATCACGCCCAGCTAATTTTTTGTATTTTTAGTAGAGACAGAGTTTCACCATGTTAGCCAGGGTGGTCTCGATCTCCTGACCTCATGATCCACCCGCCTTGGCCTCCCAAAGTGCTGGGATTACAGTCATGAGTCACCACGCCTGGCCGGGCCTGGCTTATTCTTTCAGACATGTAATGATTAAACACTTTATGGCACTCAAGAAGCACCTAGTTTCTTCAGACTTTACCTCTATTTAATTACTTTTAGCCTTAGAACATAACATAG
>NW_016857565.1:0-940 GCF_001698545.2 Rhinopithecus bieti | reverse complement strand
TTGCAGAGTGCATTGAAGTCTATGGTGACAAAGGAAATATCCACAGATAAAAGTCCAAAAGGAAGCATTCTGTGAAACTACTTTGTGATGTGTGAATTCATCTCACAGAGTTACACCATTGTTTTCATTGAAAAGTTTGCTAACACTTTTATCATTTAATCTGCTATGGGATATTGGGGACCGCATTGATTAAAATTCTGAAAAAGGAAATATTCTCAGATAAAACTAAAAGAAGTTTTCTGAGAAACATCTTTGTGATATGTGAATTCATGTCACAGAGTTACACCATTCTTTTCATGGAACAGTTTGGAAGCACTGTTTTTGGGGAATCTGAGAAGGAATATTTTGGGTCACATTGAAGCCTATGGTGACAGGAAATATCCTCAATTAAAAACTAGAAAGAAGATTTGCAAGAAACTACTTCCCCATGTGTGAATTCATCTCACAGAGTTACACTGTTGTTTTCATTGAGCTGTTTGATAACACTGTTTTCGTGGAATCTGCAATAGGATATTTGGGAGCACATTGAAGCTTATGGTGACAAGGAAAATATCCTCTGACAAAAATCAAAAAGAAGCTTTCTGAGAAACTGCGTTGTGATTTGAGAATTCTTCTCTCAGAGTTGTACCTTTCTTTTCAAGTAACAGTGTGCTAACACTGTTGTTTTGAAATCTACAAAGGGATATTTGTGAGCGCTTTGAGGTCAGTGGTGAAAAGGAAGTATCCTCACATAAAACTAGAAAGAAGCTTTCTCAGAAACTGCTTTCTGATATGTAAATTCATCTCATGGAGTTACACTCTTCTTTTCATTGAGCAGTTTGCTAGCACTGTTTTCTTGAAATCTGCAATGGCATATTTAGGAGCGCATTGAAGCTTATGGTGATAAGGGAAATATCCTCCTATAAAACTAGAAAGAAGCTCTCTGAGAAACCGCTTTTGA
>NW_016857564.1:0-2505 GCF_001698545.2 Rhinopithecus bieti | reverse complement strand
AGGCGGAGCTTGCAGAGAGGTGGGAACCGGCCACAGCACCCCAGCCCGGGCGGCACACCGAGACTCCCGCTCCACAAAAAAAAAAAAAAAAAAAAAAAAAACTGTTTGCAAAATAATATAATTTACTTTTCATTTTTTTTTCTTCTAGCAAAGCATTCCTTCAACAATATAATTTACATTTTAAAGTACTTCTGTTCTAATGCCTAACTCGCAAACTTTTTTTTCCCTCCCCTCAAAACAGCGTCTCACTCTGTCTGTCACACAGGCTAGAGTGCAGTGGCATGATCACAGCTCACTGCAAACTTGACCTCCTGGGCTCAAGGGATCACCCTGCCTCCGTCTCCGAAGTAGCCTGGACTAGAGGCACACACCATCATGCCCGGTTAATTTTTTGTGTGTGTAGAAACAGGGTCTCACCATGTTACCCAGGTTGGTCTCAAACTCATGGGCTCAAGCAATCCTCCCACCTCAGCCTCCCAAAGTGCTGAAATTACAAGAAGGAGCCACTACACCCAGCCGTAAACAACAAACAAACTTTAGGAGCGAGACTTTATTTAAAGAAAAATCAGGCCAGGTGTGGTAGCTCACGCCTGTAATCCTAGCACTTTGGGAAGCCAAGGCGGGTGGATCACAAGGTCCAGGGATTGAGACCATCCTGGCCAACATGGTGAAACCCCATCTCTACTAAAAATACAAAAATTAGCCAGGTGTGGTGGCAGGTGCCTATAGTCCCAGCTACTCGGGAAGCTGAGGCAGGAGAATCGCTTGAGGCCGGGAGGCGGAGGTTGCAGCGAGCCAAGATTACGTCACTGCATTCCAGCCTGGCGATAGAGCGAGACTCTGTCTCAAAAAAAAAGAGAAAGAGAAAGAAAGAGAGAGAGAGAGAGAAAGTGGGGGGGGAGAGACAAAGAAAGAGAGAGAGAGATCGATCAGCCACGCATGATAGCTCACGCCTGTAATCCCAACACTTCGGGGGTCAGGGGAGTGGTGACTGCTTGAGTCCAGAGTTTGAGACCAGCCTGGGTAACATGGCGAGATCCTGTCTCTGCAACAAATTAAAAATAAAAATTAGCTGGGCTTCGTGGTGCACACCTGTGGTCTCAGCTACTTAGGAGGCTAAGGTAGGTGGATTGCTTGAGCCCAGAGGTCAAGACTGAAGTGAGTTATGATCGCACCACTGCTCCTCCAGCCTGGACAGAGCAAGATCCTATCTCAAAAAATAAAAAATAAAATAAAATATGTAATACTATGAGTAATGGACAAAATTATGTCACTGCCTTGTTACATGATGCACTGAGAATACATCGATTCTTATGTCCAAATATTCATAACCTGAATCTAATGAAGAAACAAACCAAAATCAAAGAGCATTCTACAAAATAACCGGGTTCTATTATTTTAAAATGTCAAGGTTTTGAAAGACAAAGAATAGCTGAGGGACTGTCCCAGATTAGAAGAGACCAAAGAGACAAGTAAATGTAACACATGTGACACATGGTAGCACAATGAATCCTATTAAAGCAAAACAAAACTGTTTTTTGGTTAAAAGGCGATTACTGAAGAATTGGGAAAACGTGAGTAAAACCTATAGATCAGATAATAGAGTTACTTCAATGTTAACTTCTTTATTTCGACAACTCTACTGTAGTTACGTTGGAAAATATCCTTGGCCGGGTACGGTGGCTCAAGCCTGTAATCCCAGCACTTTGGGAGGCCGAGACGGGCGGATCACGAGGTCAGGAGATCGAGACCATCCTGCCTAACACGGTGAAACCCTGTCTATACTAAAAAATACAAAAAACCAGCCGGGCGAGTTGGCGGCGCCTGTAGTCCCAGCTACTTGGGAGGCTGAGGCAGGAGAATGGCGTAAACCCGGGAGGCGGAGCTCGCAGTGAGCTGAGATCCGGCCACTGCACTCCAGCCTGGGCGACAGAGTGAAGCCCCGTCTCAAAAAAAAAAAAAAATAAGAAAATATCCTTGATTTTTTTGTTTTGCTTTGTAGACATGGAATCTTGCCATGATGCCCAGGAAGGTCCTGAACTCAAGTGATCCTGCCACCTCAGCCTCCCAGAGTGCCAGAATTACACAGGTGTGAGCTAGCAATATTAATGTTTTAAAGAAATCCATATTCCAGTATTCCGTAAAAGGGCATCCTGTCTGGAAAATCACTTGGCTCAGGAAAAAATAATTCACGTGTGTGTGTAGAGAGCAGATTAGGCCAGATGCAGTGACTCATGCCTGTAATCCCAACACTTTGGGAGGCTGAGGCAGGAGGATCACTTGAGACCAGGAGCTCAAGACCAGCATGGGCAAGAGTGAGACTCCATCTTTACAAAAAATAAAAAACACAAAAATCAGTTCGGCATGATGGTGAGCACCTGTAATCCTAGCTAGTCAGAAGCATGTGGTGGGAGGACTGCTTGAGCCAGAAGTTCCAGGCTACAGTGAGCTATGATCATTCCACTGCACTCTAACCTGGGAGACAGCGTAAGGCCTACCTCAAAA
>NW_016857563.1:0-732 GCF_001698545.2 Rhinopithecus bieti | reverse complement strand
GAGTGCAGTAGTAGTAGTCAGGGTCAAACAGAAGATGATAGGATGGAAGCAGAATTGAGTGATGTGCTTTTAGGCTATAGGAAAAGGTCACAAGCCAAAGAATACAGGCAGCCACTAGAAGCTGAAAAAGTCAAGGTAACAGATTCTCCACTCAAAGCTCCCAGAAGAAAATTCTCCCCAAAGTCTCCATAAGATGCCAACATTGTTGATGCCTTGACTTTAGTCCAGTGAAACTGACTCCAAACTTCTGCCCCAGAACTGTAGGATAATACATTTGTATTGTACTGTTTCAAGACATTGCTGTGGTCATTTGTTATAGCAGCTATAGGGAGCTAGTATACCCAACCTCTCAACTGAGTAAAGCCAGAAAGATGTACATGAACAAAAGGAATGATGCAGAATAATTGCCCTCTGGTAATACCAAGTGGCGGAAACTATGCCACTTTGGTCTGTTGTCCTGTATAAAAATAGGCCGATGGCTTCATATCACCTATTTTCCAAAGAAGCCATGTGTTAGTTTTCTTTTGCTGCTGTAATAAATTATCACAAACATAGTAGCTTAACACAAATATATTTTACAGCTCCACAGTCATAAATCTGGCGTGGGTACCACTGGGCTAAAATCAAAGTGTTAGCAGGATTGAGTTATTTTCTGGAGGCTCTAGGAAAGAATCTGTTTCCTTTTTTTTTTTTTTTTTTTGCAACTTCCAGAGACTGCTCACATTCCTTGGC
>NW_016857562.1:0-840 GCF_001698545.2 Rhinopithecus bieti | reverse complement strand
TAAGCCACCTGCCGTTTCTCAGACCTTGGTCAAAGCGAAACATTCCACGGGGGTTTGGGCTGTGAGAAATGTTCTGCCCAACGGCCTGACTTTCTTTCTTTTTTTCTTTTTCTTTTTCTTTTTTTTTTTTTTTTTTTTTTTTTTTTTTTTTTTTTTTTGAGACGGAGTCTCTCTCTGTCACCAGGATGGAGTGCAGCGGCACGATCTCGGCTCACTGCAACCTCCGCCTCCCAGGTTTAAGCAAGTCTCCTGTCTCAGCCTCCTTAGTAGCTGGGACTACAGGCTCGCACCATCATGCCTGGCTAATTTTTATATTTTTAGTAAAGATGGGATTTCACCATGTTGGCCAGGATGGTCTCAATCTCCTGACCTCGTGATCTGCCCACCTTGGCCTCCCAAAGTGCTGAGATTACAGGTGTGAGCCACCACGCCCAGCCCCACCTGACTTTCTTATACCTTGCTGGGCAAAGGTCCAACGAACATCCTATTACATCTCACTGCACAAAGGGGCAAACCATCTGATCGTAGGAACATCTTATCAATATGCGACTGGGCAGCAGCTCATGGCAGCTAGCTATACTGACCTGACTCCTTCCACCAACACCTATAAGCACCCCAACCTGTAAGCAGTGGTAGGCACTGGCATTAAGCTGGTCGCCCACCTCTGCAAGTTTATGCTGGACATAAATGCCTGCATTTGCTGTAGAGCTACCCTCCCTCTCTGTGTGTATGTCTTTCTCTTTTCTCTTCTTTCTTCTCTTCCTCCCTCCCTCCCTTCCTGTCCCTTCCCTTCCCCTTCCTTCTTTCCTTCCTTCCTTCCTTCCTTCCTTCCTTCCTTCC
>NW_016857561.1:0-732 GCF_001698545.2 Rhinopithecus bieti | reverse complement strand
GTACCTCTGGTTCATTAATTTTCATTTCAGGTCCCCCATATGGAGAAGAAAAGTGTGCCTTTATCTTGTTATTTGAGGATCTTTTTTAGGTTTTGTTGCTGCCCTAAGGAAGAAAAGGAATTCTCCTTTATCCCCAGTGTCCCAGGAAGGAACCAGGAAGTAGAATGACAGCAATATGGGAAATTACTTTCCATCCGAAGTGATTTGGTACAATCAATGGCCCTTCCTGCATACAGACAACAGAATATACAGAGCTCTGTGGAAAGAGTGAAATGAATTGCGTTTTTTTAAGATGCTGCTCAAGTTCGCATTCTCAGAAAGCCTCTGCTTCCCTAAACTCTGGGTTTCCCTTTTTGCTACGCCCAGTAATGATGAGCTGAAGTACAAATTGCCCTCCCAACAAAATTTCAAGCAACTCTAGCACAGTCGCCTTCTTGTTCTTCAAACTGAGCTTTCCAAGGACTTTTACACTTTGCCTGGTGACATGGAACACGTACGCTATACACACAGGGAACAAAGTTTCCTGAGGAAACACCTGAGCGGGTGCAGTGTCTTCTGCTAGTTTTCATTCTGTTCTCTACGGCACGTTTCATTTATTAAAACGCTGGTCGAGACCCTCTAAAAACTCGATCCCTCAAGAAGGAGTAGAGTGATCCATGATGTGAAAACCACAACCCAGTGAGCCTGGCCGCACAACGCCTCAGAGAAAACCACAACCCAGTGAGCCTGGCC
>NW_016857560.1:0-887 GCF_001698545.2 Rhinopithecus bieti | reverse complement strand
AAATAAGATAATTATAGCAACTTGAATCACAGAAAATTATTGAGAGTTTACAAACATCATTAGACAGTAATATAATGTGAATTATACAATAATTCATTTCAGGTTTTGAATAAAATTGCATTATTAAATTAGATGACAAACATCTCCTTTTATAGTAGACATGTGTAAAAACAAAATATATATAGTACTCTTCACAAAATGTTGAATGTGGCATGATAAAATTGCAAGGAAGCCAGGTCTCAAAATACCTCTTTTTTGAAATCTAATAGAAAATTAAATAAATAAGAAAATGATATTTTGAAAACACACTGGCTGGAAAACTATTTGCAAGCCTCGTGTCTGACAAAGAACTAGTACTTAGTGCGTATAAAGAATTGTTTAAATTCAATGGTAGAATGAGCCACACAGTCCAGTTAGAAGATGGATAAGCAGGCTCGGCGCGGTGGCTCACACCTGTAAACCCAGCACTTTGGGAGGCTGAGGCGGGTGAATCACCCGAGGTCAGGCATTCGAGACCAGCCTGGCCAACATGGTGAAACTCGGTCTCTACTAAAAATACAAAAACTTAGCCGGGCGTAGTGGCAGGTGCCTGTAATCCCACCTGTTCAGGTGGCTGAGATAGGAGAATCGCTTGAACCCAGGAGGCAGAGGCTGCAGTGAGCCAAGATCGCACCATTGCACTCCAGCCTGGGCAAGAAGAGCGAAACTCCATCTCAAAAAAAAGAAAAAAGAAAATGGATAAGCAATAATTGGAATTTTCACCCAAGAGGTTTTACGGATGGCAATTAAACAGATGAAAACACGTTCACTGTTATCAGATACTAGAGAAATGCAAGTTAAAATTATAGTGAAATATCTCTACACACTTATGAGACTGACCAAAAAAA
>NW_016857559.1:0-732 GCF_001698545.2 Rhinopithecus bieti | reverse complement strand
CCGGCCTATCTCTTCTTCTTGGGAAAAGATTAGTGCATTTTTTGTTGTATGAAGGATAGTCATATCATATTAGGAGGGATTATGGCCTGGTTATTATCTTTACTTGGAGATTAATTGTGGTTTAGGGAGATGTATCTGGATGCCAAGCTGACAGGGACTGGACTTATGATGGTTAATTTTATGTGCCAATTTAACTAAGCCACAGGGTCCACAGATATTTGGTCAAATATAATTTTGGGTGTCTCTGTGGGCATGTTTGTTCATTAGATTAGCATTTGAATCAGCAGACTTAGTAAAGCAGATTGCCTGAAATAATGTGGGTGGCCTTCATTCAATGATTTAAATGCCTGAATAGAACAAAAAGGCTAACTTCACACAAGTAAGATTGTGGGAATGTTTTCTATCTAACTGCCGCCTTGAGCTGGGACATCGGCTTTTTATTTTATTTTTTATTTTTTTATTTTTTCTGTCTTCAGACTTGAACTGAATAATTTGTTCTTGGCTCTTGAGCCTGCTGGCTTTTGGACTGGAACTTGAACTATTAGCAATCCTGGTACTCAGGCCTTTGGACTTGAACTGGGATTACTCTATTGGTTCTCCTGGCTCTCCAGTGGGGCAACTGCAGATCTTCGGACTTCTCAGTCTCAATAATCATGTGAGCCAATTCCTTATTTTACACATATATATACACACACATATATATATATACACACACATATATGTATACACACG
>NW_016857558.1:0-886 GCF_001698545.2 Rhinopithecus bieti | reverse complement strand
TATATATATATGCACGCACACACACATACATATATACACAAATATATGGATAAATGAATAAACATATATAATATGCAATGGAATATTATTTAGGACTAAGGGAAGAAAATTCTGATATATGCTAAACATGGGTAAACCTTGAAGACATTATGCCAAGTGAAATAAGCCAAACACAAAAGGACAAATATTGTGTGATTTGATTTATGAGTTACCTAATCAAATTCATAAAATACAGGAAGCAGAATGGTGGTTGCCAGGGATTGAGGACAGGGGCAAATGGAGGTTTAGAGCTTAATGTAGAGAGTTTCAGTTTGGAAAGATGAAAAATGTCTGGAAATGCATGGCAATGATGGTGGTAGAACAATGTGAATATTCTCATGCCACAGAACTGATCGATTAAAAATGATTTAAAATGGTAAAGTTTATATTATGGTATTTTACCACAATAAAAAAGTAGCTGTAACATATGTTAATAAGAAAACACTTGTTTTATTTAATAGACAAATAAAATTTGTATGTATTTTTGGTGTGTAATATGATGTTCTGAAATATGTACATATTGCAGAATGGCTAAATCAAGCTCATTAACCCATGCATTATCTCATATATTTATTATTTTTGAGATGAGAACACCTAAAATCTATTCTCTTAGCAATTTTCAAATATACAAAACATTGGGTTTTTTTTTTAGTTTTAATTTAATTTAATTAATTAATTAATTTATTTATTTATTTATTTATTGAGACGGAGTCTCGCTCTGTCACCCAGGCTTGAGTGCTGTGGCACAATCTCAGCTCACTGCAAGTTCTGCCTCCTGTGTTCACGCCATTCTCCTGCCTCAGCCTCCCAAGTAGCTGAGACTACAGGTATCCGCCACCAGGCCCGA
>NW_016857557.1:0-731 GCF_001698545.2 Rhinopithecus bieti | reverse complement strand
AATAAAATTCTGTATCAAAAAAAAAAGAGAACTTATTAGTATCTGTGTGTCTCTTGGTCTATTGCCTCCTTTTTAAGTGTTATAAGTATCAGCTGCTATTATTAGTGCTTATCATATATCTTCAATTTACTCACAGCAAACTCTGTTTAATAGTATAAAAGAAAACATCAGAGCAATAACACAGTCAGATGGTATTGAGTATATGGAACCACATAAGCATCTGTGTCTGCGTCAGTAATGTTTTCTAATTTTCAAGAAATAAGTTACCTTTTACACCCACAGATTCTGCAAACACATACTTCTCAAAACTTAAACCCTACCTAGTGTAAGCATTTACATTTACTTCTTATGGTAAGTAATTTGTGTTTGGCTTGTAGGATTTTTTACAAGGTATCAAAGATGTTTAATCTCTTTCTTCAGTCTTCTTTCTTTTTTTGTGAAATCATTAGCACTAATTATATGAATGACTTTTTGGTTTATTTATTTCAAGGTAAAATATGTAAAATATCTGTACTTTAAAATATTGGTTTTAATATATGGAAATATGGAAGAACATTTATTTACTAAATTAATTATTATTTTTTATTCAAGCAGTTTGAAACATGAGTTAATGAAGCAGGGAGATAATCACAAAGATTTAGTCTTAACTAACAAATACTTTATTAATAACTTGAAAATACAAATTTTTTTGACTGTATATGTAATTTCTATTTGAAGAGTAAAATTAGTTT
>NW_016857556.1:0-1328 GCF_001698545.2 Rhinopithecus bieti | reverse complement strand
CAATTGTGAATGGGAGTTTACTCATGATTTGGCTCTCTGTTTGTCTATCACTGGAATAAAGAAACAGGAATGCTTGTGATTTTTGCATGTTGATTTTGTATCCTGAGACTCTGCTGAAGTTGCTTATCAGCTTAAGGAGTTTTTGGGCTGAGACAATGGGATTTTTTAAATATACAATCATGTCATCTGCAAACAGACAGAATTTAACTTCCTCTCTTCCTATTTGAACACACTTTATTTCTTTCTCTTGTCTGATTGCCCTGGCCAGAACTTCCAGCATTGTGTTGAATAGAAGTAGTGAGAGAGGGCTATTAAATAGGAGTGGTGAGAAAGGGCATCCTTGTCTTGTGCTGGTTTTCAAAGGGAATGCTTCCAGCTTTTGCCCATTCGGTATGATATTGACTGTGTGTTTGTCATAAACAGCTCTTATTATTTTGAGATAACGTTCCATCAATACCTAGTTCCATTAATTTGTGATAACATTCCATCAATACTCATTGAGTGTTTTTAGCATTAAGGGGTGTTGAATTTTATTGAAGGACTTTTCTGCAGCTATTGAGATAATCATGTGGTTTTTGTAATTGGTTTTATTTATGTGATGGATTACTTTATTGATTTGCATACGTTGAACCAGCCTTGCATCCCAGGGATGAAATCGACTTGATCATGGCACTAAGATTTTTAATGTGCTGCTGGATTCAGTTTGGCAGTATTTTATTGAGAGTTTTCTCATCGATGTTCATCAGGAATATTGGCCTAAAATTTTCTTTTTTTGTTGTGTCAAGATAATGCTGGCCTCATAAAAACAGTTAGTGAGGAGTCCCTCTTTTTCTATTGCTTGGAATAATTTTAGAAGGAATGGTACCAGCTCCTCTTTGTACCTCTGGTAGAATCCAGCTGTGAATCTGTCTGGTCCTGGGCTTTTTTTGGTTGGTAGGTTATTAATTACTGCCTCAATCTCAGAACTTGTTACTGGTCTTTTCAGGGATTCAACTTCTTCCTGGTTTAGTCTTGGGAGGGTGTATGTTTCCAGGAATTTATCCATTTCTTCTAGGTTTTCTAGTTTATTTGTGTAGAGGTGTTGATAGTATTCTCTGATGGTAGTTTGTATTTCTGTGGGATCAGTGGTGATATCCCCTTTATCATTTTTTATTGTGTTTATTCGATTCTTCTCTCTTTTTTTCTTTATTCGTCTGACTAGTGGTCTATCTATGTTGTTAATCTTTTCAAAACACCAGCTCCTGGATTCATTGATTTTTTGAAGGGTTTTTTTTTTTGTGTGTGTGTGTCTCTATCTCATTCAGTTCTGCTCTGATCTTAGTTATTTC
>NW_016857555.1:0-1908 GCF_001698545.2 Rhinopithecus bieti | reverse complement strand
TTTAAAGTACATAAAAAAAATAAAAGTCACAGGATGTTTGTGATAGGTCTATTACACTGATGTTGACATCACACACGGTTGACTATGTGGAGACTCCAAGTGAAATTTCTTGCAGTTCTCAGTGCCAGGAAAATATGTATTTCTGGATAAAACTCAAAATTTTAGAAGAACATCCAAGTTTCATAGTCTAGAGCTCTAACACTGGAATCTTTTCCAAATTTAAGGATCAATGATTTACCTAAATCTAAAAATAGTCTGTTGCAGATGTATTTAAACAGTGTGCTTAGGTAGTATGTTTATATATTGAGATTAAAATTATCTTCAAAAGGTTATTAATTCTAATATAACCTTTATTGTTTCATGTAGACATATCTTTCTGATTCCCAGGATAATTTAAACAATTAATTCAAAGCAACTATTAACTTAGATCTAGATTGGGATATCTATTTATGCATTTGAAGCTTTAGATATATATTTCAAATCAGAAATGTGTGCTGGTCATGGAAAGTTGTGACTTAAAGCCTCAGGTAAGTTTTTTTCATGTGAACATACTGCTTCCAATTGTTGTTATGCCCAGAGCAGACAATGAATACATACCCTTGGAACTGAATGAGTGATTAACTGCAAATATCACAATACATCTTCTTAGCGGGCATGATAATTAGACATATTTAGTCCTTGCTGTGACCTAAGAAAGGAATTCTTTTCATTAAATGTTTAATATCTCACCCTGTTCATACAGCTGGAGTTACTGATTCAGTATGATGTGAATTCAATCTTATAATAAAAGACCCATCATTATAACCTGCATTTACGCTTCCTATAGTATTGGAACTTCCAACTTGTAGGCAAAATAGATATGCTTCATATTCTAAAAAAACCACAAGAAATCTCTCTTTATTCATAATAAACACAGAATTAGGTATTCTATAAAACTGAACAATAGAACTCACTGGGCATGACTGCATAAACTATATCACGAATTGTCCGAGTGTCTGGAAAGGTCAGCAGGCCATTTCGCTCCAGGCTGTGCCACGGGCCAAATAGGAGGGCTGTCAGTGACTCACTGCCTGGGTCACCCAGGGCATGTGGTGTTACCCCTAATGTCAAGCTTAACCCAAATCCCAAATCCGTAAATCTAACCCTTAACCCCACACCGGCCAAATCACAAACACAATCCCAACTCCAAGCCTAGCGTCAGCCATAACCTTAACCTCTAACCCTAACCACTAACCCTTAAACCTAACCCCTACCCAAAACCATTCCCCAATGCTAACTTTAACACTATACCCTAGCCCTACCCCTAACATCAATCCCAACCCTAACCCTAAACCCTAACCTCAATTCTACCCCAACTCTAACCGTAACCCTAATCCTTATCTCTAACCCTAACTTCAACCTAACCCCAACCTCAACCCTAACCCTAGCCCTAGCCCTAGCCCTAGCCCTAACCCTAGCCCTAGCCCGAACCCGAACCCGAACCTAACCCTAACCCCTAACCCTAAACCTAACCATAGCCCTAACCCCGACCCCGGACCCTGACCCGAACGCTGGACCCTGACCCGAACCCCGACCCCGGACCCTGACCCGAAGGCCGGACCCTGACCTCACCCCCAGACCCTAACCCGAACCCTGAACCTGAACCCGAACCCTAATCCGAATCCGAACCCGAATCCTAATCCGAACCCTAACTTGAACCCTATCCCGAACCCTAACCCAAACCCGAACCCTAACTTGAACCCTATCCAGAACCCTAACTCACCCCCCAACCCACTCCCCCCTTCCGGGGCTTCTCCGGCCCCACCCATACCCAGGCCACAGTGCCCTGGGCCCTGTGGCTCCCGGCTTCCCAGGGCTGGCTGACCCCGGGCTCCTTCCGCGTTCCTGAAGGGGTGGAGCCTGTGGGCC
>NW_016857554.1:0-805 GCF_001698545.2 Rhinopithecus bieti | reverse complement strand
AAAAAAAAAACAAAGAAACTGAAGAACAAGAAGAAGCTCCATGTGGATCAGCAAGCAAAGGCAGTGTGAGTCCCTTCCTAGGCGTGCCCTGTGAATCTGCAAGAGGAAATACAGAGTCTTGCAGATGGCATTTCCTCTGGCAATTAGTTTTCAGAAGGCTCCCTGCAAATTCTCAGCAGGGAAATAGCAGGAATGAGTCTATTTCCAAAGCCCTTTCCAACAACCTTCAGATTTCCCGCATTCAGATTGCACTTAAAAATATCAAACAACTTGCCAATCTTTTCAGCAGCCTTCTAAATAGGTTTCCGTTCAAAGAAATAATGGGAGCCACAGGCTGAGAAGTCAGCAGGCACTCGATAAATGCTTCTATGAATGAGCGAGTGAAGTGAATGAATGTATACAGGCATGAATGAAAAGCCTACAAATGCCAGAGTCTAAATCTGTAAATGATCAAAAAAGTACTTTTCCTGAGGGAATTATTCCATCTCAATTTGGAAATAGTAATTTCTGGCCTCAGAGAGTGCATATAATCTATTTTCTCTTCCAGTCGATTCACATTTATAAAAGTAGGTTTTTCTTCCAGACAAAGCACACTATAGGAAAAGCAAAAAAAAAACTGATAACTATGTTATGACCTCTGTCTGAGCCTTCAAATCTCTTTGGTTCAAATGGGAAACTTGGGTCTGCTGGCTATCATCCAGTGTTGCAGCACTTCAAGAAGTTTCAGCTGCATTAGACTTGTTTTCAGCCCGTTAAAACCCATAAAACCTAGGGGCTTCAGAGGGACTCAAAATAGGAAGAAGTC
>NW_016857552.1:0-729 GCF_001698545.2 Rhinopithecus bieti | reverse complement strand
TTGAGACCATCCTGGCTAACACGGTGGAACCCCGTCTCTACTAAAAAAAATACAAAAGAATTAGCTGGGCGTGGTGCGGGGGCCTGTAGTTCCAGCTACTTGGGAAGCTGAGGCAGGAGAATGGCCTGAACCAGGGAAGAGGAGCTTGCAGTGAGCCGAGATCGCGCCACTGCACTCCAGCCTGGGCGACAGAGCGAGACTCTGTCTCAAAATAAATAAATAAACAAATAAATAAATAAATAAATAAAAATTTATTTCTATCCCATTCCAACATATGCACATGCACAAAACACACTTTTTTCTTTTCATGTCATGAAAAGAATTATCAGAATGGATTATTTCCTTACTTTATCTTCCTTGAAAGATTGCCTGGTCTCAGATATTAATATTTCATTCCCAAATGTAACATGTCAAAGTAGAGAGTTGAGTTGACCAGCAAGAAGTCAGAGGGTAAGAAATTTTTCTGCTTCCAGGAAAACTATTGTTAGTACAGTAGTCAATAAATAAGAGAGAAAGGCAGGAGAGAGCCTTTTATGCTGAGAGAAATGCACACGACGACAAAACTTATAAGGCTAAGAAAAAACAAATCATCTTTAGGAGAACTTTCACTTGAAATGGTTTTGCCTTTCAAAAGGAAAAATGTCCTGCTGAATCAGCAGCATTTGGAGAAATTAAAAAAGAAAAAAAAAAACTCTTACGTGATTTTCAAAATACTAAACACACTCACTC
>NW_016857551.1:0-887 GCF_001698545.2 Rhinopithecus bieti | reverse complement strand
CACCCCACAGAGGCCCGCCCCTGCCCAGGGACTCACAGCTGGATCTTCCCCTGTTCAAACTGCTTCAGGATCCTCCTCCTCTGGCCAGGCCCGTAGCGCGAGGAGAACTCAGCCACATCCACACCCCCGAAAGCCTGCACCAGCAGGAAGAGCCTAGGCAGAGAGAAGGCTGCAGCCACGTGATGCTGGGACCAGAGGCTGCCTCTGCCATCTCCACCCAGCTGGGGCCTCACCTGTGGGAGTTCTCTCGGGAGTTAGTGAAGCAGAGAACCCTCGAGAAGCCCATCTCCAGGACTAGGTGCAGGACAACCAGCGGCTTAGAGCTGAGGCTGCAGGGCACGTAGTGGTGCTACAGGGACAGCAGGGGGTGGGGATAGAGGTAGGGGTTGGTTAGGGGCCCCAGGCTCCTGGCACAACCCTCTGCCCAGCCGGTATCCCACTCACCCTGAGCCCAACAGGGAAGGCATACTTCCCCGAGTCCCCGTCCCCATCTGTATCTTCCAGGCCCCTGTGTGCCAGCCCTGTGGAGAAAAGCCGGGGCTGATGGAGGCCCAGCTGCTGCAGCTTTTCGGGGTTCTGGGTCAGAGTAGCCGAGAAGAGCAGCTTCTGCAGGGGCATCTGGGGACAGCAGGTACTGGAAGAGAAGGGGGTGTTGCTGGCACTGTGTCAGCAGCTGCCTCGAGACTCTAGGAAACGAGATTCTTCACACTACCCACTGTAGAGACTACCGTGGACCACGGGCAAGGTGAGTCCAGCTCACAGGACAGAACGATGCGGTTCTGTGCACCAGAGCTCAAGCCAGCCTTGTCTCTCGGCACTAAGAAAGGAGAGCTGTACGCAGAGGCCTCTGCTCAGGGGAGGCCAGCACCTGGGCGTGCTGCTGGATA
>NW_016857550.1:0-2221 GCF_001698545.2 Rhinopithecus bieti | reverse complement strand
TGGGCAACAGAGCAAGACACTGTCTCAAAAAAAAAAAGTGGGGCGGGGAGAACAGGGGCAAGTCAACATTACTTACTGGAGTCCAACCTTTAATTAGACTGAAAGGAGACAAACCAAGAAATTCTTTCCACTTTTTATGCCATTCTCCTTGCTTTTCAACAACAGATTGTCTTATACTTGTGAGATCATCTTTTATTCTATACCTATAATAGCATAAAAAAACTTTATTCAAAATATGAAGATACCACAAAAGCACTGAGTCAAATTTAAGAAAATCACAATAGTTGTAGAGAAGTGAAAGGAAATGGAACTGAAAGTTTAATCAGTATACCACATATAAATTAAATAAACTTCTCACAGGTGAATATTCAGAACCTAAAATACCTTTCTCTTTTTATGACCATAAAGAAGGCAGGAAGCAGTGTCTCATGCCTGTAATCCCAGCACTTTGGGAGGCCAAGGCGGGCGGATCACCCGAGGCCAGGAGTTCAAGATCAGCCCGGCCAATGTGGTGAAACCTCGTCTCTACGAAAAATACAAAAATTAGCCAGGCGTAGGAGTGGGTGCCTGTAATTCCAGCTACTAACGAGGCTGAGGCAGGAGAATCACTTGAACCCAGGAAGCAGAGGTTGCAGTGAGCCAAGATCATGCCATTGCACTCCATGCACTCCAGCCTGGGAGACAAGAGTAAAACGCCGTCTCAAAAACAAAAAATAAATAAATAAATAAATAGTTTTTAAAAAATAGTTAAAAAAAAAAAAAGACCAGAAAGAGGCTGCGTACGGTGCCTCACACCTGTAATCCCAGCACTCTGGGAGGCTGAGGCAGGTGGATCACGTGAGGTCAGGAGTTCGAGACCAGCCTGACCAACATGGTGAAACCCTGTCTCCACTGAAAAACAATAATAATAATCATACAAAATTGGCCGGATGCAGGGGCGCGCCCCTGTAATCCCAGCTACTCAGCAAGCTGAGGCAGGAGAATCACTTGAAATCAGGAGGCAGAGGTTGCGGTAAGCCGAAATAGTGCTATTGCGCTCCAGCCTAGGCAACAAGAGGGAAATGCCATCTCAAAAGAAAAAAAAGAAAAAGCAATAATATATCTATTACTCCATTTTATTTATTCTTTTTTTTTTTTTTTTTTTTTAAGATGGTGTCTCACTCTCTCACGCAGGCTGCAGTGCAGTGGTGCAACCTCAGCTCACTGCAACCTCCGCCTCCCAGGTTCAAGTGATTCTCCTGTCTCAGCCTCCTAAGTAGCTGGGATTACAGGCACATGCCTGGCTAATTTTTGTCTTTTTGGTAGAGACAAGGTTTCCCTATGTTGGCCAGAATGGTCTTGAACTTCTGACGTGAGGTGATCCACCTACCTCAAGCCTCCCAAGGTGCTGGGATTACAAGTGTGAGCCACCACACCCAGCTACTCCATGTATTTTTAAAATAGAATTTCTTCCTTGCTCTAAACTTGAGTAGGACTTTCACTCCCACTCTCTGTCCATTCCTATAAGCATACCATACTTTCTATTCTTTCTGCTCAATTAAAAAACTGTTCAAGTGGCTGAGGCAGGCCAATCACCTGAGGTCAGGAGTTCCAGACCAGCCTGGCCAACATGGTGAAACCCCATCCCTACTACAAATACAAAAATTAGCCAGGCGTGATGGCACGTGCCTGTAATCTCAGCTACTCGGGAGGCTAAGGCAGGAGAATCGTGTGAACCCGGGAGATGGAGGTTGCAGTCAGGGGAGATCATGCCATTGCACTCCAGCCTGGGCAACAAAGCAAGACTCTGTCTCAAAAAAAGGAGGCCGGGCTTGGTGGCTCACACCTATAGTCCAAGAACTTTGGAAGGCCGAGGCGGGTGGATCACCTGAGATTGGGAGTTCGACATCAGCCTGACCAACATGGAGAAAACCCGTCTCTACTAAAAATATAAAATTAGCCAGGCATGGTGGCACATGCCTGTAATCCTAGCTACTCGAGAGGCTGAGGCAGGAGAATCACTTGAACCCAGGAGGCAGGGGTTGCAGTGAGCTGAGATCGCACCATTGCACTCTAGCCTGGGCAACGAGGGCGAAACTCCATCTCAAAAAAACAAAAAACCTTTTCTAAGGCCCAGTTTTATGATTAGACCCAACAAAAGGAAACTACAGAAAAGCTAAAATTATTTCATAAAAAAATTATCGGCCGGGCGCGGTGGCTCAAGCCTGTAATCCCAGCACTT
>NW_016857549.1:0-1634 GCF_001698545.2 Rhinopithecus bieti | reverse complement strand
GTGCTAACAGTTTCCACTGTTGAAGTAATATAGGGGCAAGTTCTTAAATTCTTTGTATCTCCTTCCCCAGCTTCCCCCATCCACTGTTCATTTTTTTTTTCTCCCCAAGGACTGGAGATAGTGCGTGCTGATTTTGTAGTTTTGTGAAGCTACGAGCAGAATGTATCTTTATGTAAAGTATGTAGCAGAGTGCTTGGCACAGGGCGGGTGATTGTCATTTGTCTCCTCATCTTTCCATTACCCTTTCCTTTGTTCTGAAGAATCAAGCTTCTGAACAGTGTGACTAAGCCTCATTAGTATTATCTCATTTATTCTGAATTTGTTATTTTGCGAAGAATGGACAATGTATTTTGTATACTCTATAAAGGAAGATTTCCTTAAATAAACGAATGGTGTAAAAAATTACAGAAAATGTATTACATTTACTCAAAAAACACCTTTAAAAAATGTGAAGCAAATGACACAAACATTAATTAAAGTTGCCCCTTCCTATGTAGAGCGTCCCTAAAAGAGCTAAGTAATATATATACTGTAATTCACTTGTTCAAATTCAGGATAGATTAGCCATATTATTTAGTTTAGTAAAATTTCCTACAATCTTTACCAACATTAAAAATGCTATTTTGTTTTCAGCAATGAACACATTTAAACTGAAAACACACTTCAACTAGGGGATTCCAAGGAAAGAAAAGGAATAGGCTATACAAGGAAAGAGTTCCAATTTGGAATAAGCACTTTTTCATTGCTTTTTTTTTTTTTTTTTGCTGTAAAATTGAATTGTCAGTTTTCCTATCTTCATAAATTACAAAACAGCATTCATTTCTTGGGGCTTCTTTTCTCTCTCCCTCACCCCTCCCCATGTTTTTACCTTTCCGTATGTGTGTGCATTACTTGAAAGTCAGGCATGGGCTGAAGGATGTTGCAGTAGAAAAAAATAAGAAGACAAACCAAAGCTTATTGATTTTCACTGTTAACAAGAAAAAAAATATATACACACATATATTTATACACACATATACGTACAAATACATGTATATGTAGGTGGACATGTCCTTGCATACACTTTAATGTATCATTTGAAATGGAAAAGTTTATTGATGAAACCATATCATCTTAAAAACCTCATTGCCCCAGTAGCTACAGATAAATTTCTAGTGTTGTTCACTGTCTTCATAATAATGCTCATCAAAAATTATTTATATAAAGATGATGCATAATATATATGTTTTCATTATACAAAAGAATGGGGTTATAAACCCCAAATTCAAAATGAGAAATATGGATTGAAAAAACTCCTTGACCATGTGTCACGAGACTCTGGAATAATCTTTTTTTTTTTTTTTGAGAAGGAGTCTCGCTCTGTCACCCAGGCTGGAGTGCAGTGGCCAGATCTCAGCTCACTGCAAACTCCGCCTCCCGGGTTTACGCCATTCTCCTGCCTCAGCCTCCCGAGTAGCTGGGACTACAGGCGCCCGCCACCTCGCCCGGCTAGTTTTTTGTATTTTTTTAGTAGAGACGGGGTTTCACCATGTTAGCCAGGATGGTCTCGATCTCCTGACCTCGTGATCTGCCCGCCTCGGCCTCCCAAAGTGTTGGGATTACAGGCTTGAGCCACCGCGCCTGGCCGACTCTGG
>NW_016857548.1:0-712 GCF_001698545.2 Rhinopithecus bieti | reverse complement strand
ATAAACTCCAAAGAAAACTATGAAAATAACCCCACACATCCAGCTTTTTTTTCCTGTTCTAATTTTATTTCTATTTACATAGAGTCACGTGCAAATTTAAACAGCTGGCTTTAAAACAGTATACCTCTTTACCCACTATCCATTTTATGTCTTTTTCCACCCTAGAGCACATTTGTGAGATGCAGACAGTGAGCCCGAGGGGAAACAATACCTGTCTCCCAATCTCCAACCACTTAGAAAAGAAACCTGCTAGCCAGTGATTTTTTCCTACCCTTCACAGAGAGCTTCTTTCACAAAGGTGGGCTATTAAAGATGTTAGACACCAGTAAGGTTTTTGAAATACTAAGTCTGTCTTCATTATATGTCAAAAGTGTTAAAGTCTACTGATTACAAGCAAGACTGAAGGTCCCAATGTTCCAACTCCCTGTTTTAAACACTTTCTCTTTTAAGACAAGCTAAAACTAAAGGTCATGACTTTTTCAAAGTAAGCACCTGGAACTGTGTCATGTAATTCTTAGTACCTGGTAATCAGTATTTAATAAATGACAGTTAAAAAACAAAAGACATTCCTAAGTAACCAATGTGTCAAAGAGGATTGTGATTACGAGAGAAATTAGAAAATACTTTGAGATGAAAGAAAAGGAAATACAACATACCAAAACTTATGGGGTACAACTGGAGCACTCCTCAGAGGGAGCTGAATACACCTCTA
>NW_016857547.1:0-973 GCF_001698545.2 Rhinopithecus bieti | reverse complement strand
GGCCGCCGCCGCCGCCGCCGCGCCCCGCCGCCGCACGGCCCGCCATCTTTTGGGGCCGCCATACTTGCCCTGGCGAAGAAGATGGCGGCGCCCATCACACACATAAAACATGGCTTCCCTTCAAAACAAAAACATCCCGGGGCCGGGGCGCGCGGCCGGCGCTCACCTGAGGACCACATGGTGACCGAGAACTCGCCCTCCAGGGTCTTGATCTGCACCTGCTTCTGCTCCCACTTCTTGTTGCCCGGGTCGGCGCCGCCGCCGCCCGCCGCGCCGGCCCCGCCGCTGAGGTAACTCTTCTTGCCGCTCTTCTTGCCGCCGCCCTTCTTGACGCGGCCGCCGCCCGACGACGAGGAGCCGCCGCCACCGCTCTTGCCGGCCGCCGCCACGGTGACCAGCGTCTGCTCAATGTAGTCGTCGTCGCCGCCGGCCGGCGCGGGCACCGGGATGAGGATCTGATCCTCGAAGCCGTCCTCGGCGCGCAGCCCGTCCGAGTCGTCGCCGCCCACCACCTCCTCGCGCGTCTGCACCAGGATCACCTCCTGGTGGTGGTGCACCTGGGTCGGGTCGTCGGTGACCAGCGGCTGCAGCGCGATCATGGGCGGGTGGTGGTGGTGGTGATGGTGGTGGTGGTGGTGGCCGGCGTGCCCGTGGCCGCCCCCGCCGCCGTGGTCGCCGCCGCCGCCGTCCTCGTCGTCTTCGTCCTCCTCCTCCTCCTCGCCCACCACTGTGGTCTCGATGGTCTCCACCGGGATGGTCTCCACCTCGATCTCGTGCAGCTCCACGATCTCGGCCGGCATCTCCGAGCCGTCCGTGGCGATGTAGAGGGTGTCGCCCGAGGCCATGGCTGAGAGCTCCGCCGCCACGGCCGCGGCGGCCTCGGCTCCTCGGCTGCGGGCGGGCGGGCGAGGAGGCGGCCGGCCGTGGGGAAGGAAGGCAGAGGGAGGAAGGCGGCGAGCGGGCGGGGGGAGAG
>NW_016857546.1:0-973 GCF_001698545.2 Rhinopithecus bieti | reverse complement strand
GTTGTGTTCTTTGTGTAGAAATGCAGGATAAGCTTGCTCAATGTTTTCTTAAATAGAACACTTAATTTTGCAGATATCATCTTTTGTTAAGAACTGAAGAGTTATAAGTGGCCCTTGTCATACTGATGCTTTCTCACCTGGCCGGTCACGGTGGCTCACACCTGTAATCCTAGCACTTTGGAAGGCCAAGATAGGTGGATTGCCTGAGGTCAGGAGTTCAAGACCAGCTTGGCCAACATGGTGAAACCAAGTCTCTACTAAAAATACAAAATTTAGCCAGGCATGGTGGCGGTTACCTGTAATCCCAGCTTCTCACATGCCTGAGGCAAGAGAATCACTTGAACCCGGGAAGCAGAGGCTGCAGTGAGCCAAGATCACATCACTGCATTTCAGCCCAGGCAACAGAGTGAGACTCTGTCTCAAAAAAAAAAAAAAAAAAAAAGAGTCCAATCACCTCGGTGCTGGGCCAGAGGTACTTCATAACCCCTCATTGGGCACAGCCGAAGCAGTAGAAAAATTTATATAACCTAGGTGCTGGGTACAGTAGTATGTCCCAATATCCCTTGAAAGAAGGGTGAGCCAGAGAGTAATATCACCCATGTGAGGGACCAAACGTATGTTACAATGCCTTCTGTAGGCAGAGGACAGGGTAGAGGATTAATCGCCCGTGTGCTGGACTCAGCAATATGTATGTCAAAATGGCCCATGTGGGCAAAACACAGGCAGGAGAGTCACATAACTTAAGTGCAAGGAGCCACAATATGTCAAAGTTGTCTCTATGGGCAGAACCAAGATATTGACTAAGTGCTGGGTGCAGCAAGATGTCACTACCCAGTCTGTGGGGTGTGTGTGTGTGTGTGTGTATAAAATGTGTATATATATGTATAAAATATATATACAAATATGTATTATTATATATTATATTTATGTTGTTTATACATACTAATTATATATAATTATATATATGGGTTTT
>NW_016857545.1:0-972 GCF_001698545.2 Rhinopithecus bieti | reverse complement strand
TCTTTTGACCTTTGTTGGTTTAAACTCTGTTTTATCAGATACTAGGATTGCAACCCCTGCTTTTTTTGTTTTCCATTTCTTGGTAGACCTTCCTCCATCTCTTCATTTTGAGCCTATGTGTGTTTCTGCACGTGAGATGGGTCTCCTGAATACAGCACACTGCTGAGTCTTGACTCTTTAGCCAATTTGCCATTCTGTGTCTTTTAATTGGAGCATTTAATCCATTGACATTTAAGGTTAATTTTCTTATGTATGAATTTGTTCCTGTCATTATGATGTTAACTGGTTGTTTTTCTCATTAGTTGGTACAGTTTCTTCCTAGCATTGGTGGTCTTTACAATTTGGCATGTTTTTGCAGTAGCTGGTACTGGTTGTTCCTTTCCATGTTTGATGCTTCCGTCAGGAGCACTTGTAAGGCAGGCCTGGTGGTGACAATACCTCTCAGCATTTGTTTGTCTATAAATGATTTTATTTCTCTTTCACTCATGAAGCTTAGTTTGGCTGGATATGAAATTCTGGATTGAAAATTGTTTTCTTTAAGAATGTTGAATATTAGCCCCCACTCTCTCCTGGATTGTATATTTTCTGCCGAGAGATCCGCTGTTAGTCTGATGGGCTTCTCTTTTTGGGTTACCCCGACCTTTCTCTTTGGCTGCCCTTAACATTTTTTCCTTCATTTCAACTTTGGTGAATCTGAGAATTATATGTCTTGGAGTTGCTCTTCTCGAGGAGTATCTTTGTGGCATTCTCTGTATTTCCTAAATTTGAAAGTTGGCCTGCTTCACTAGGTTGGGGAAGTTCTCCTGGATAATATCCTGCAGAGTGTTTTCCAATTTGGTTCCATTCTCCTCATCACTTTCAGATACACCAATCAGCCATAGATTTGGTCTTTTCACATAGCCCTGTATTTCTTGGAGGCTTTGTTCATTTCTTTTACTCTTTTCTCTAAACTTCCCTTGTCACTTCATTTGA
>NW_016857544.1:0-839 GCF_001698545.2 Rhinopithecus bieti | reverse complement strand
CGCCACCTCTCCCGGCTAGGTTTTTGTACTTTTTAGTAGAGACGAGGTTTCACCGGGTTAGCCAGGATGGTCTCGATATCCTTACCTCGTGATCCGCCTGTCTCGGCCTCCCAAAGTGCTGGTAGATTTTTTTTTATGGTCTAGCACACAACCTACCACGAAGAAAGTTCCGGCCGGGCGCGGTGGCTCAGGCCTGTAATCCCAGCACTTTGGGAAGCCGAGGCGGGCTCGGAAAATCGAGACCAGCCTGGCTAACACGGTGAAAACCCGTCTCTACTAAAAATACAAAAAATTAGCCGGCGTGGTGGTGGGCACCTATAGTCCCAGCTACTCAGGAAGCTGAGGCAGGAGAATGGGCCTGAACCCGGGAGGCGGAGCTTGCAGTGAGCTGAGATGGTGCCACTGCTCTCCAGCCTGGGAGACAGAGCAAGACTGTCTCAAAAAAAAAAAAAAAAAAAAAGAGAGAGAGGGAGAGAAAGAAAGAAAAAAGTTCCATGTGCACTTGAGAAGAATATATATCGTGCAGTTGTTGGGTGGAGCGTTTTGTAGATTTAGATCTAGTAGGTTTATATTTGGAGCGTTTTGTAGATTTAGATCTAGTAGGTTTATATTGGCACCTTGTGAAATTCTGCCTATTTGTCAAACTATTTTTGAGAGTGAGGTTTTGAAGTCTCCAACTATTGTTGCATTGTCTGTTTCTCCCTTCCTGCTTTGTTTCTGTCAGTTTCCCTTATGCATTTTGGAGATCCATTTTTAGGTGCATATATGCCTAGTTATATGTTCCTGATAGATTGAGCCTTTCTATTATTGTAAAATGCCCCTCTGTCTATCTAGTCACA
>NW_016857543.1:0-884 GCF_001698545.2 Rhinopithecus bieti | reverse complement strand
GATCTTTAAACAAAAGCATCTTTTATTTTATCTATTAAAAAATCCTGCTGGCTGGGCGTGGTGGCTCATGCCTATAATCCCAGCACCCTAGGAGGCCGAGGCAGGCGGATCACGAGGTCAGGAGTTCGAGACCAGTCTGACCAACATGGTGAAACCCCGTCTCTACTAAAAATACAAATTTCGCTGGGCGTGGTGGTGCATATCTGTAATCCCAGCTATTCAGGAGGCTGAAGCAGGAGAATCGCTTGAACCCAGGAGGCGGAGGTTGTAGTGAGCTGAGATCGCACCATTGCACTGAAGCCTGAGTGACACAGTGAGACTCCGTCTCAAACAAACAAACAAACAAACAAACAAAATCCCATTGGCACATAAACACATTTCATTGATTTTGTTTTATAGCTAAGAAATTATGGTAGATGTGACTTATACTTCTTGGTTGAATCTTATTACTTCTAGCCTTTTCTAGGACATTTTAGGAAAAGATGGGAGAGCAGGGTACACTGGAAATAGAAAGCTCTGTTAACTTCCTAGAGAAGTGACCAAGATACTTCTCCAACTTTGCTAAGTTTTACAATTTATATAGGCAGCCTATGAAAGGGAATGAGAAATAGAGCCAATTGCCACCAACGGTTTACATGAAGAAAAAAACAAATGGAGGTGTTGAGGTATCAGGTTAAAATAGGAAAAGAAATCACCTGCTAGTAGACATTTTCAGCTACCAGTAAATAGGGCTTGATATACACAAGCCCTAAGATTGAACAGCTCCAAATAAAACCAAGAATAAAATATAATAAAAGATTTAGATAAAATTATAAGAAACATTTTCTGAATGGAAGTCTTAAGAGGCTTTGAACTAGAACGAGCTAATATTAGAGCTTGATAAC
>NW_016857542.1:0-1966 GCF_001698545.2 Rhinopithecus bieti | reverse complement strand
CAGAGTCTCAATGTTGCTCAGGCTTGAGTGCGATGGTGCTATCTCAGCTCACTGCAACCTCTGCTTCCTGGGTTCAAGTGATTCTCCTGCCTCAACCTCCCGAGTAGCTGGAATTACAGACATCCGCCATCACGCCCAGCTATTTTTTGCAGAGACGGAGTTTTACCATGTTGGCCAGGCTGCTCTCGAACTCCTGGCCTCAAGTGATCCATGGGCCTTGGCCTCCCAAAGTGCTGGGATTACAGGCAGGTGCTACTGAACCCTGTTTTTTTGTCTTACTTTTTTTTTTTTTTTTTTTTTTTTTTGAGACGGACTCTCACTCTGTCGCCCAGGCTGGAGTGCAGTGGCATGATCTCGGCTCACTGCAACCTCCGCCTCCCGGGTTCAAGCAATTCTCCTGCCTCAGCCTCCTGAGTAGCTGGGATTACAGGTGCCCGCCACTACCCCCAGCTAATTTTTTGTATTTTTAGTAGAGATGGGGTTTCACTATGTTGGCCAGGTTGGACTCAATCTCTTGACCTGGTGATCTGCCCGCTTCGGCCTCTCAAAGTGCTGGGATTACAGGCGTGAGCCACTGCATCTGGCCCGGTTTCTGTCCTTCATGTTTGAGTCTTTTCTTTAGTGTCTGGTTCCTGGGCTGCCTGTTCCCATTAAAGGATATGGGAATAACAAGCTAACTGGAAATCTAGGTTCCAGAGAAGATTGGTGGCTGAAGAGCTTCATCACAGGGTGATGGGACTTCAAGCTGGTTTTGTCCCTGGGCAGACCTATAAATGCTGGTATTTGTAGGTCTTTTTTTCTGGGGCCGTTTAGTTTCCGCAGAGAGGAATTCTATCCTGCCAGGCTGATTGTGGGGAGGAGAGATAGGTGTAAGCTTGACTACTTGCATTTATCTAGGTGAGGGTTATAAGGTTCCAGACCAATGTTATCGGTTTCAGAGCACCTACAGTTACTAAGCTAAGGAGAGTTGATAGAATTCTTCTTCTTTTATCGCCTTTTCTCAATATAAATTATTACTCAGAACGGAAAATTTCAGAAGCTAAAATAACTCCACTGAGTATTTTAATCAGGGGAACAGGTTGGCCTTTTGTCACAAAATATGCTTCGTAAAAAAAAAAATGCCTGCTCTTTCTGAAGTTTGCCAGTTTGGATGTTTTTCATGCCCCAGAAACTGCTGGTGGCAGCCCAGCATGGTAGGGTGAATAAGAAAGTCTGGCTCTGTCTGTGGATGTTGAAACTCTGAAGCTTGGCCAAAACATGAAGTCATTTTAGGGTCCAAGAGATGGAAGTAAAAGCTTAGAACATCACTAAATTGTAACAGATGAACTGGATTTCAACCAAAACTATAGATATCTTACAATATTGTGTTCACAAACAAATGTATATGCCATTGTACGGAGAGGTTAGAGAAATGCAAATGGAGGCTGAGGTTTTACTTCTTGCTGCCAACCAAAATATGTGTTCTAGAAAACAAAGGGAGTGGGGGTGTTTAAAGGGCAGAAAGAAAGCAGGTTTGTCTAATGTTAAACACACCTGCATCCAAGTAATTATTCAGCAGTATAAAAATATTGCCTTTCCACGAATGAATAAATGGGTGTGAGAAAAAATAATAAATAATAATAATAAAACATTGCCTGTACAATATAGTCTGAGTCAAAAAGAGCTAGGATCCCAATCTATGTGTCATAACATAGCTGATAATGACAGATGCACTTTTATCAAAAGTTAGGTCAACATTTTCTGTGTTTTTTGTCTTTTTTGTTGTTGTTTTTTGAGGCCAGATCTCGCTTTGTCGCCCAGGCGAGTGCAGTGATGCAATCAGAACTCACTGCATCCTCAAAGTCCAGGTCTCAAGTGATTCTCCCACCTGAACCTCCTGAGTAGCTGGGACTACAGGCGGATGCCACCATTACCAGCTAATTTGTCTTTATTTTTATTTTTTGTAGAGACATGTGTGTGTGTGTTG
>NW_016857541.1:0-731 GCF_001698545.2 Rhinopithecus bieti | reverse complement strand
AGGTTTGTAAATACACCAATTGGTACTCAGTATCTAGCTAACTCTGTATCTAGCTAACTAGCACTCTGTGACTCCGTGTCTAGCTCAAGGATTGTAAACGCACCAATCAGCACTCTGTCAAAATGGACCAATCAGCTCTCTGTAAAGTGGACCAATCAGCTCTCTGTAAAATGGACCAATCAGCAGGATGTGGGTGGGGCCAGATAAGCAGGAATAACAGCAGGCTGCTGGAACCAGCAGTGGCAACCCACTGGGGTCCCCTTCCACGCTGTGGAAGCTTTGTTCGTTTGCTCTTTGCAATAAATCTTGCTGCTGCTTACTCTTTGGGTCCACGCTGCCGTTATGAGCTGTAACACTCACCGCGAAGGTCTGCAGCTTCACTCCTGACAGTGAGACCATGAACCTACCAGAAGGAAGAAGCTCCAGACACATCTGAATGTCTGAGGGAACAAACTCCAGACACACCATTTTTAAGAACTCTAACACTCACCACCAGGGTCCGCGGCTTCATTCTTGAAGTCAGTGAGACCAAGAACCCACCAATTCTGGACACATTAGTATTTAATTATCTACATAGAAGTCCTTCTTATTCAAAATACCTAAAGTGATTCCTGTTTCTCTCACTGTACTCATACTGCTAGTTCAGGTACAACATTGTCCTATCACTCAAGATGTTTATAATGTAAAAAAAAATCAGTTAGCATATACATCTTATTAGAGGTTGGTTATAT
>NW_016857540.1:0-1433 GCF_001698545.2 Rhinopithecus bieti | reverse complement strand
CTATTCTAAAGTTATTACCCTTCCACCAACCGTGAGTATCTAACGACTATATATTTTACTTATTTATTTTGTTTCCCATCTATCTCTCTCCACTAAAATTTAACCCCAGAAGAACAGGAATTTTTGTCTGTGTTGTTTCCTCTTCTATGCTCAGCATCTAGATCAATGCCTGACACATGATATGTGCTCAGTTGATATTTATTGATGTCTGTGACGCTCTTCATAATGTCAAAATTTTCTATCCATCCACGGCTGAGTTTTGCTGTCTTTTAGCTGGACAACCCCAGAGTGCTTGTATGGCAATGGCAGAGGGGCTAAAGCAAAAGCAGAGACATGCAAGACTTCTGAGGGTCTAATCTCAGGACTGCACACTCTTTTCTGCCTTAGTCTATTGGCAAATCACATGAGGAAATATAAGGTGTTTTTGTTGAATGTCAAAGTTGCATGACAACGGGTATGAATACAGGATAGGGTGAAGTATTGGGGTTCTTTGAAGGCCCACCGCTAATTGTCTTATACTTAATTTGCATGCAGCATTATTTATTTTAATCTCATTAGTCCACTAGAATAATTTCCTGACCAGTTGCTTGATTATACACCTCTGCCAAAAGCAGCCACAGAAATGTGCATTCTAACATAGGATTTGATTCTCTTTATTGTCTTTTTTTCCCTCTACTTCCAATGTTATCAATTTAGGGCACTTTGTTAGCCATTATAGGCTAATCATGATCACCAGTACACGTGTAATCCCAGAATTAAAAGCCATCTGAAATAAGCAAGCAAATTTGCACTCGCCACTCCACCTGAAGGAGGGGCAGCCAAGTTTGATTAGGTCACATTGGCCGAGAATGAGCAATGGCCCACACCTGAGCTTACTGGATATGAAGAAAGTATATGTCAATTATACCTTTGGGTATTACAATGTATGTGTATGGATGAGTGATTTGAATGACTTATAATAAAACATTGCTCTATGGGACACTGCTAAAACAGGTATTTCTCCCTTGTAAACTAATGCATCTGTGTAAGGTACATTAAATTGGCAAGTGGGGATGTATGTGTTCCTTTAGGTAGAGTGATTTAACTGGAAACGTTTAACAGCTTCCTACATGTGGTCATTTCTAAGATTTTCACCAGCATTCAGAAGGATAGGAGGAAAAGAGTGATTTTAAATTCCTATAGTGATATAGTTCAATGGCTATTAAATAACCTAACGATAGCCTAGTGTTGATAATGCATTAACATATCTGCTTTTGTCTTATGGTACACTAATATTTTCACTTGTACATTCACAGTTCTCCTTATTGTAAAAGTTCCAATGTCAACAACATAAGGTAGAAGTAATTCTCGTATACAATTTTTAGACATTTGCATGAATGCAAATGGTGGTATTTAAAGAGCAGATATGTTCCAAATAATTCATAAAGATTTTG
>NW_016857539.1:0-955 GCF_001698545.2 Rhinopithecus bieti | reverse complement strand
GCCTGGCATCAAGAAGCCTAAGCTCATTTGGTCATTTATTCAATCAACAAATATTTTTGAGTATTTTCTATATATCAGGACTTGGTCTAAGCCTAGGAAAGTTGTCATGAATAAGACAGTAAAATCCCCAGCTTACATTCTAGTGGATAAAGATAAGTATACAGATTATAAAGATTATAGCTGGTGATAAATGCTATGAAGAAAATAAAGGGGTTGATATGATAGAGTAATTGTACAGGGTCGCTTGGAGTGCAGCTGTCAGGGAAGGCTTTTCTGTCATTTAAGCAGATACCTGATGGATGGGAAGGTGTTAACCAGATTCCAAGAGTGTTTCCAGCATCACAACCCTAATATGTCCAAGGCACAGAAAGGAGGCCTGTGTGGCAACAGCAGGGAGCAGGAGGAAGAGAGGAACCCTAGCAAGATCAGTAGAAGAGGATGAGCGAAGACAGAAGAAACAAAAGGCAAGCGAATGTGAGAGCTTCACCACCTTCCCACTCCAGGACGGTGGACACTGGCCTCTCACAAGAGGTTTGAAAGCTGTGATGTCCTCACCATCTTCCTTCCCTCTCAAGGAATGAAAAGTCATTTTTGCCAGAATATTATACCTGTAAGATCTCATGGAGAGGAGACTGCAGCCCACCCGCCAGAGATTTGCCTACAGAAAGCTTCCCTTTCTTTGCAACCCAAAGACAGACTTTTATAGCATCTCCAACTCCCCTTGATTTTTAAGAGAGAAAAGAAGGGCCCAAGTGAAAGATGGTGGTCATCTATGCCTTGGAAAGATAAATAGGTGTTTTAGTTTTGTTTTTAAATGAATTTTCCTTTTCTAAAGAATCTCTTTCAAAAAATTAGTGGGAGCTGAGGTGAGGCATGTGTTTTATATTTTTATATCCACTTGTAGTAGGTTTTAACTTAATGTCTTGAGTCCCTTTTGAATTTTGAATTTCTTTAG
>NW_016857538.1:0-775 GCF_001698545.2 Rhinopithecus bieti | reverse complement strand
GCCTTGTACCCTCTCCGCAAAGGTGAACGTGCCTTGTACCCTCTCCGCAAAGGTGAACGTGCCTTGTACCCTCTCTGCAAAGGTGAATGTGCCTGTACCCTCTCTGCAAAGGTGAATGTGCCTTGTACTCTCTCTGCAAAGGTGAATGTGCCCAGCCTTCGAGTCCCACCTAAATCCCACCTCTTCGTTTCTGCTTTCTCTCCCTATTTTCCCTCATCCATCCATTCATTCATTCAACAAATGTCTATTTCAGTGCCTAATTTATTGAGGCACCGTCCTGAGGACTTGGGATATATTAGTAAACAGAAGCAAAGAAAAAACAAAGGAGAGTAGGCTAAGGCTGATGAGCAGAGCTGGGGGAAGCACCAAGGTGTAAACTGCAATAATAAAGAGGTGGTGGGGCTCAGCCCACTGACAAGATGGTATCGGAGCAAAAACTTGAATCTGTTCCTCTCGGTTCTGCTCTACAATTCCCTTCCACCCAGAATTGTATGTGGCTGGCTGGGTGCAGCAGCTCACGCCTGCAATCCCAGCACTTTGGGAGGCCAAGGCAGGTGGATTGCTTGAGCTCAGGAGTTTGAGACCAGCCTGGGCAACATGGCTAGACCCCATCTCTACAGAAAATACAAAAATTAGACCGGGCGTGGTGGCTCACACCTGTAATCCCAGAACACTGGGAGACCAAGGTGGGTGGATCACTTGAGGTCAGGAGTTCGAGACCAGCCAGGGCCAACATGGTGAAACCCTGTCTCTACCAAAAAATACTATATATATA
>NW_016857537.1:0-635 GCF_001698545.2 Rhinopithecus bieti | reverse complement strand
TTATGCTGCTATGTTTGTGGAAATGTTTTATGCAACAATAGATAACAAATATAATTGTTATGTATTGTCATTTTAAAATTACTATCAAATGAATAAAATTATTTTAGTTTAATTTTTAATTCTTTGAATTCTTATGGCTTTAATACTTCATATTTTGGGGAGTAAGAATTTTTTCTTAGCCCACTCAGCTTACTTTCATTATTCAGTAATTATTTTTTTCTTTTGGAATATATTAAAATCATCTTTATGCTTCTCAGATAAATAGCAAATCTTTTCCTAAGTCCTTTTAAAATTTTCCTTTTCAATGTGTTTATGGAGAGTTTGATATAAAGCTTTTATTTTGAACTTTACAGTTCCACATTCTGATTTATTTTCCTTTGCTTTGATGTTATGAAAGCCCTCTCAATTTGAAGCTATATTTGCATTGGTTTGCTAGTAGATCACTGATATTTCATTATTGAAGGTCACATTACTCAGTTGAATCTGAACAACTCAAGAGCATATTTTTCAACCACAGCATTTTCAGATTTAAATTCATCGTTTCTCATATTTCTACTTTCTTCTTTTTACTGTCAAAATGAATATTCTTTTATTACATATCCTGAAAGGACCATATTATTATTATTATTATTATT
>NW_016857536.1:0-622 GCF_001698545.2 Rhinopithecus bieti | reverse complement strand
TGTTATTAATGTTAAACTTAGTTTTAATACAACTTTATAGATATATTTATTCAATTTTAATGTCTGACCATAAGGTAAGATTTTATAGACTCTTTTTAACCTTTTATAATTTTTGTTGAAGAGCAGGTTAGTGCTTTAAGAAAACCCATTGTGTTTTACTTTAATGTCCAGTTCACAGAAAACTGGATGATACCTCTTTGATACCTCTTTAACTTTAGCCAATATGTTTACATACAGAATTTCTTTTACAATTAATGTTTTAAAACTTGCTTAAACCTTCAAAACAAAATAAAATTTTTAACTTTTAATGTAAGTAAAATCCACGTTTTATGCTTCCTTATAATCCTTTTACTCAAAGTATATTTTACTTTCCTTATACACCTTGCATATAAATTGTTTCTTCAATAGTTTTACATTCAGAAGGCCTGATTACTTTTAAATTATACATTTCTTGCATAAATTCCTTTTTTATAACACATTTTTTTTCTTCTTTCACGACTTTTACAGACAGTTCTTTGACATGTCTCAACTTTCTGACTTATTGCAAACATCCTTTTCTTTAAACAACCAGTTAATGTATTTTAGGACAAGAATTTACCACATAGCATTCTTTTACATAAAT
>NW_016857535.1:0-1957 GCF_001698545.2 Rhinopithecus bieti | reverse complement strand
TGGAAGGCCAAGGCAGGGGATCACAAGGTCAGGAGCTCCAGACCAGCCTGACCAACATGGTGAAACCCTGTATCTACTAAAATACTAAAAAAAAAAAAAAAAAAAAAAAAAAAAAAAAAAAAAAAAAAAAAAAAAAATTAACTGGGCATGGTGGCACACGCCTGTAATCCCAGTTACTCAGGAGTCTGAGGCAGAAGAATCGCTTGAACCTGGGAGGCAGAGGTTGCAGTGAGCCAAGATTGCGCCACTGCACTCCAGCCTCAGCAACAGAGTAAGACAATGTCTCAGAAAAAAAAAAAAAAAAAAAAAAATTCTCGTAAATCATATGGCTCAAATATAGGATACTGTACATTCACACAAAGAGCAAATGCTGGTAGCATGGTTTTGTCTCTATGGATTTTAGTGAAAACATATGGCTGATATTTTAAAATTCTGTGAAATTAAAAAAAATCAGTTGGATTGAGCTATGTGACATGGACATGGAGAACAGAGATGGGAGGAGGTGTAGAAATAGTGATTTGTGGCAAACCATTAAGGGGACATGTTAGAAGTTAATCACTAATTTGTTACCTTTCCTAAATCAGCATTAGTTACTCATTTACTTTGTTATTCAACAAATGTTTGCGAGGCAGCTTCTTTGTGCTAGGTATAATGCTACATACGGAAAAAAAAAAATGAGCCTTATTAGGAACATGCATTCTGTAAGTAGGGCAAAATGGAAATTTAGAAGTTATATCTCATCTAAGTGAACTCATGTTCTCACTTGCAATTTTGATAGCAATAGAACTCAAATTTATGGGCTTTTTGCAGTTTCTTTTGCTTTAATTATTTTTCAACTTAGTGCCTTTTACATAAATACTCAGTCTAATGTTGAAAGTGACAATCAAGACTTTGCCTCTTATTGTAAAAAGGTTTTGTTGGTTTTCCTCCTACCTATCTAAGACAGCAACTGAGTGCAAAAGAAATGTTACTGATCATCTCATTATTGAAAGAGCGTTCCCTTGTCAGGTCCTATCTCTTGACTTCCAAGAATATCAAATAAAGTGTGATTGGTCCCATCTGGGCCCTGGTTATGTTGAACAGTAGCCTACTGATATAAAGTTGGGCATAATTGTTTTTTCTTGGTGTATAATGGCATTCATTGCTGAAGTCTAAGGTTCTAGATAGGGTAGTAAGCTCCTGCATTCTGTGACTTCTTCATCTTAACTCGTAGTATCTTCTGGTCAATGAGTGGTCACAATATTTCTTGGGACTCTGGAGCCCTTACCTGCTTTCTCCATGCCACAGTTCTCTAAGTAAGACTTCTCAATTTCTAAACTTCTGTCCATGTGGCACTATGTTATACTGTGGTAAATTTAGTAGCTTCTCTGCTAGGCTTGCAGTTTTTCCAGGTGATGAAATGAAAAGTAGGAATCAAGCACACATGCAGACACACACACAGACACACACATGCACACACACCAGATGTTTCCCCCAGCTACCTCAATGTTGTGACCATCCTTGCTTTCTCTCATTTGGAGCATGACCCCCAAGAGGGGAAGGTGAACATGTACATCACACTCCCTTATTTATCTCTCAATGGAAGAAGCCTCTCTACTTCCTCTTTTGCTCTTATGAGACCTTCCCTTAAAGCAATATTGTCAATAATCTCTATCCTATGCCTTGTTAAAAAGGTAAGTGAGCCGCGTGCGGTGGCTCACGCCTGTAATCCTAGCACTTTGGGAGGCGAAGTGGGCAGATCATATGAGGTCAGGAGTTGGAGACCAGTCTGGCCAACATGGTGAAACCCCATCTCTACTAAAAACACAAAAATTAGTTGGGCATGTGGCGGGCACCTGTAATCCCAGCTACTCAGGAGGCTGAGGCAGGAGAATGGCTTGAACCCAGGAGGCAGAGGTTGCAGTGAGCCGAGATTTTGCCACTGCACTGCACTCCAGCCTGGGCAACAGAGTGAGAC
>NW_016857534.1:0-1325 GCF_001698545.2 Rhinopithecus bieti | reverse complement strand
AAGACCACCCAGGAAAACACAACCTCACTAAATGAACCAATAAGGCACAAAGGATAAATTCTGGAAAACAGACAGGTGACCTTTCAGATAAAGTCGCTGTTTTGAGGAAACTCAAAGACATTCAAGATAACACAGAGAAGAAATTCATAATTCTATCAGATAAATTTAACAAAGAATTAAAGTAAGTTAAAATAATCAAGCAGAAATTCTGGAATTAATAAATGGAATATATATACTGAAGAATACGTTAGAGCCTCTTAATAGCAGAACTGATGAAGCTGAAGAAAGAATTAGTGAACTTGAAGACTGGATATTTTAAAATACACAGTCAGAGGAGACAAAAAAGAATAAATATAATTAAGTACAGCTACACGATCTAAGAAATAGCCTTAAAAGGGTAAATCTAAGAATTATTTACCTTAAAGTGGAGATAGAGAAAGAGATAGCAGTAGAGAGTTTACTCATGGGATAAGACAATAAGAGATAAAACAAAAGAAGACACAAAGAATGTCATTATATAATGATAAAGTTGTCACTTCAACAAGACAATATAACAGTTGTAATTGTGGATGTACCTAATACTGGAGCACACAGATCTATAAAGCAAATATTATTGGTGCTAGAAAAAGAGACAGGCATCAATACTATAATAGCTGGAGTCTTCATTACCACACATTCAGCATTGGACAGTTCAGTTCTCCAAAACTGAAAATCAACAAAGAAACATCAGGCCTCATCTGCACTGTAGAATAAATGGACCTAATAGAGATTTACAGAACATTTCATCCATTGGGTACAAAAGACACATTATTCTCCTTAGCATGTGGATTACTCTCAGGGATAGACCTTATTTTAGGTCACAAAATAAGTATTAAAACATTCAATAAATGGAAATAATATCAAGCATCTTCTCAGACCACAATGGAATAAAACCAGAAATCAATAGCAAACGGAATTTTGGAAACTTTACAAACACGTGGAAATAAAACAATATGCTTCTTAATTACCAAATGAAGAAATTAAGAAGGAAATTGAAAAAATTCTTGAAACAAATGATAATGGAAGCACAACGTAGCAAAACCTATGAGATACAGCAAAGCAGCATAAAGAGGAAAATTTATAGCTATAAATGCCTACATAGAAAAGAAGAAAAACATCAAATAAATAACTTAAGCATGACTCTTAAATAACTAGAAGAGCTGCAGCAAACCAAACCTGAAATTATTAGAAGAAAATAAATATTAAATATTGGAGCAGAGACAAATGAATTTGAAGTGAACAAAACAATGCAAATGATCAATAAAACAAAAGGTGATTTATTTCTA
>NW_016857533.1:0-887 GCF_001698545.2 Rhinopithecus bieti | reverse complement strand
ACAAAATTAGGCCTGTAATCCCAGCTACTTGGGACGCTGAGGCAGGAGAATCGACTGAGCCCAGGAGCCAGATGTTGCAGTGAGTGGAGATCCCACCATTGCACTCCAGCCTGGGCTACAGGGCGAAATTCCATCTCAAAAAAAAAAAAAAAAAAAAACCACATAGACTTCCACATCAAACTGGGTTTATATCCTGGCCACATGATGATGGTCATATAATCTAACCTAACTTCCCTAAGCCTCACTGTGAAATGGGGATAATACAATACTATTCCATGAGGATTATTATTCTGAGGATTAAATGATCTAATGTATAATTTGTTACTATACTCCCATGATATTATCACATTATGTGTTCTTGTTTTGTGTGTCTTGGCAGCTTACAGGTAATTTTGTCAAAATTTTTGCCAAATATATCCAAAATCAAAGAATTATAATGCATTCTATCCAAGGACCAATAAAAGTCCGTACTCCATTGGCACAAATAAGTGAGAATTAACATTCTCTAAAGAATATAGCACGTGATGGGAAATGTAGCTTATCAGCTTATGTTTGCTCCTTCCTCAAAAAATTACTGGGTTACCTGTCAGGAATGGGCACAGGCTACGCTGGTCCCAAAAATGTCAGTCTTAACATTAAAATCCAGTGCCATCAAGCCAGGAGTGTCCCTAAAATTCTGGTATTTCCTGGGGTTCCATGTCAGCTCTCCTATCACTTTCTTAAGTTTGCCCTGGGTAGCCCTGTTTCCTAACACGGATTAAATCTTCTTGTGGAGAGTACTTCCAAATCTAAATACCCCTGCCTCTCTCTAGCACTCCAGATCCACTTACGACAACTAGCTGCTAGACATTTCCAAAAGTGAACTCTCGGCCGGGCGCGGTGGCTCA
>NW_016857532.1:0-732 GCF_001698545.2 Rhinopithecus bieti | reverse complement strand
ACTGTTCTTGTGGTTGAGAATCAATCTCACAAAGTCTGATAGTTTTGTAAGGGGAAACCCCTTTTGCTTGATTGTCATTCTCTTTTGTTTGCTGCCATGTAAGATATGCTTGTAGCCTTCTGCCACGGTTGTGAGGCCTCCTCAGCCACGTGCAACTGTGAATCCATTAAACCTTTTCTTCTTTATGAATTACCCAGTCTCAGGTATGTCTTTATCGGCAGTGTGAAAATGGACTAATACAGTAGACAAAAACTAGAAACAACTCAAATGTCCATCAGCTACTGAATGGATAACCACAATGTGGCATATTCATTGAACTGGTTGCCATTTAGTAATAAAATTGAAGAAACTACTGATAGGCCATGATTTATTTATGTAGTTAATTGTTCCTTAATGTTACATATTATTCTTAAGGAGGAATGCCATCCCACTCCTTTCTAGGATTTTCATGTCACTCTCTTACAATTGCATTCTTCCTTCTAAAAATGTCGTCCTTTTACTCTTTTCCTGTTCAAATAAATCCCGTCAACTGTCATGCAATTTTTGGCAAGAAGGTGAGATTGAATAGGAAAATTCCTGTTTACCAGAGGCAAACAGAAATCACTCAAGAATAAAGGAACACTGTATTCACCATCATATTGCCAACCTCTGCTCTGAAAGATGAAGTACATATCTTTAACATATTCTTCCTGATAAGTATATTTTAAAAGGCACTTTTAAAAATTATTATTA